>NC_066885.1:23075341-23105341 GCF_022985175.1 Labeo rohita | reverse complement strand
TAGAATATCTACTGAATGCGACTGTTGTTTTAGTCAAATTCTATTTTTATTATATCTGAGCAGAAATACTACAAGGAACCCTGTTAATTGTGCATCTGCTACAGCTCTCACTTTTCACTCTTGGGCTCATAATTCTTTGGTTGATAGTCAGTGTTAAGTTTATACCTGTTATGAATTAAAAATAATGTGATTTATTGGATGATGTGATGTATTACAGTATCATGTTACGTTAGGAATTCATACTTACTTCCTCAGAATTGCAAGTTTATATTCCGAGTTTGCAATTCTGTTTATATTGTTTCTCGCAATTCAGATTTTATGGCTTGCAATTTAGACTTTTTTTCAAAATTGCAAAAAAAGAAAAAAATGATATTTTTTTGTGTGTGTTTTGCTTTTTTTCTCCCACTTTTTTAAAAATAGAATCAGTGTTCCATAGGTCAAAATTTTAAAATAAATTGCCATTCAAAGTTTGGGATCAGTAAGATTTTTTTTTTTTTTTTTTTTTTTTATTAAAGAAATCACTTATGCTCAACAAAGTCCCATTTATTTGATTAAAAATACAGAAAAATAATGCAATTTAAAATAACAGTTTTCTATTTTAATATACTTTAAAATATAATTTATTCCTGCGATGCAAAGCTGAATTTTCATCAGCTATTACTCCAGTCTTCAGTGTCACATGATCCTTCTGAAATCATTCTGATATGCTGATTTCTTATCAATTAGAAAGAATGAGAATTATTTCCTGAGACTGCCGTTCAAAAGTTTGAGATCAGTACGATTTTTTAATGTTTTTTAAAGAAGTCTTTTCTGCTCATCAAAGCTGTTTTTTTTTTTTTTTTTTTTTTTTTTAAATTAAAAACACAGAAAAAACAGTAAAATTGTGGAATATTATTGCAATTTAAAATAGTGGTTTTCTGTTTTAATATAATTTAAAATATTATTTATTCCTGTAATGCAAAGCTGAATTTTCAGCAATTTTCAGTGTCACATGATCAGAAATCATTCTAATATTTGTTAATTGCTTAATTGTTTTTAGGACCTAGATTCTTTGATGAATAAAACATTAAAAAGAACAGCATTTATTTAAAATATAAATATTTAGAACAATATTTGTAACAATACACACAACCATGCAAAATTTGGGGTCAGTAGTTTTTTATTTATCTATCTTTATCTATTTGAAAGAAATTAATGCTTTTATTCAGCAACGATTTGTTAAACTGGTGAAAAGTAATGGTAAAGACTTGTATTGTTAGAAAAGATTTCTATATTGAATAAATGCTGCTCTTTTTAACTTTTTATTCATTAAAGAATCCTGAAAAAAAAATCACAGGTTCCAAAAAAATATTAAGCAGCACAACTGTTTCCAACATTGATAAGAAATCAGCATATCAGAATGATTTCAGAAGGATCATGTGACACTGAAGACTGGAGTAATGGCTGATGAAAATTCAGCTTTGCATCACAGGAATAAATTCTATTTTAAAGTATATTAAAAAAGAAACTGTTATTTTAAATTGCATTATTTTTTCTGTATTTTTAATCAAATAAATGGGACTTTGTTGAGCATAAGTGATTTCTTTAATTAAAAAAAAAATCTTACTGATCCCAAACTTTGAATGGCAATTTATTTTAAAATTATTTCAAAGCCTGGAAAAACATGAAAATGTTTTATAGTGTTTTTCCCCATGCTTGTTACTATATTTGTTTCTAGGTTTGCTCTGTTCTAAGATATTTTATTGCCTAACATAGCGTTTAGTGCTATTAGAGTTAAGTACTTCAAACAAGTTAAGTGATTAAACAAATTCTTTCAAAATTAGTACCTGACATACAACTGGAAACCAAGCAAAAGGGGAAAAAAATGGAAAAAATATTGGTCAACATTATTTAAATGTTTGATCTTTGATTTAAATCCATCTGTACAGGAATGGAAGTAGTACTAATGCTGTTAAATCTCCTCAGACTCTGCTGTCATCTGCTGGTAAGCTGGAGACCTGCAGCATTGGCGTCATGGTGAAGGATGTTTCGAAAGGTCAAGAAGCGCCACAGCAGCAGCAGCTCCCAGAGCAGTGAGATCAGCACTAAAAGCAAGGTTGGTTTATCGGCAGTCATCAAGTACACACTTCATAAACAAATATTGGCTAAAATTCCATTTGCACATTTTTATTAGGCAAATGGATAGAAAGTATGTATACATTGTTATTGGAATTCAGCCATTATGTCTGCTGAGTTCTGTTTTCCACAAAGCTCATGATAAACTCTAATCTTCCTTTATCCAGTCAGTAGATTCCAGTTTGGGAGGCCTGTCTAGATCAAGCACCGTCGCCAGTCTTGATACGGACTCCACCAAGAGCTCAAGTTAGTCCTCACTGAAACAAACTAAAAAACTCATGCATGTACATTTGTGACCCTTACTAGTTCCTGACCTTGTTGACCCCTCAGGTAACGCCGTGTCCGACACCTGTGCAGAGTTCAGGGTCAAGTATGTGGGAGCCATCGAGAAGCTGGAGTTTGAGATGAGCAAAACCCTGCAGGAGCCTTTAGACCTGATCAACTACATCGATGCAGCTCAGGTAAGGATCTACAGAAGGGGATGATTAGATGTCACCCTCTTAAAGGAGAAGTTCACTTCCAGAACAACAATTTACAAATAATTTACTCACCCCCTTGTCATCCAAGATGTTCATGTCTTTCTGTCTTCAGTCGTAAAGAAATTATAGTTTTTGAGGAAAACATTTCAAGATTTTTCTTCATATAGTGGACTTCATTGGTGCACTAGATAAGACCCTTCTTCCTCAGCTGGGATCGTTTAGAGCCCTTTGAAGCTGCATTTAAACTACATTTTGGAAGTTCAAAATCGGGGCACCAATCAAGTCCATTATATGAAGAAAAATTCTGGAATGCTTTCTTCAAAAACCATAATTTCTTTACAACTGAAGACGGAAAGACATGAACATCTTGGAAGACAAGGAGGTGAGTAAATTATTTGTGAATTGTTGTTCTGGAAGTGGACTTCTCCTTTAAAGGAATAGGCAAAGGAATAGCACCACTGATAATAAAGCATAGTTCAGCTGTTTAAAAACCCTAATTATATTTCATATATTCAATCTAAAGCAAGATGGAAAACTGCCGTTTGTGCCTGGAGATGAGGAGATGATTCTGGGAGTGTCCAAGTATGGAGTTAAAGTGGCCTCATTGGACCAGTGTGTGAGTTCATTCACCTCACCCAGTGTTTTATACATAAAAAATAGCCTGACAGAAGCATTTAGATTCATGATCACAAAATAATAATAATGTAGAACTTTAACCACTCATTATTTCACAGAGCTAAACACTGAAATTGCACAGCTGGTTTTTCTCTCAGTATCTGATTTGCTATTGATTCTGTTTTCTCAGGATGTGCTTCACCGTCACCCACTCTACCTGATTGTACGTATGCTTTGCTATGATGATGGTCTGGGTGCTGGAAAAAACCTTCTCGCTCTGAAGACCACAGATGCAGAGCAGCAGGAGTGCAGCATCTGGGTGTATCAGTGCAGCAGTGCGGTAAGACCTCAAAACAGAAAGTGTCAAGAAGCCTAGATATGGACAATAGCAGAAAACAGTATTAAGTGTTTGCTCTTAAATAGGTGATAAAGTAAATATGTTTTCATTTAAACCAGAGGAACCATTATTTAAACCAAAACGTAACCAGTTTTATTTAAAATGACTAGAGCAAAAAATCTAGTTTTGTTTATTTATTTATTTTTATCAAATAAGGAAAATTAATTTTAACTCAGTTCTTTTTAATATGAATTGTTCAACCAGACATCTACATAACGAAATTGAAACTGACTATTTTCGGTATGTATTATATATACTGTATGCCTTTTTGATATTTATACTATAAACATACCATATACTCTGCAGTACACTTCCATTCAGATATTTGGGTTTGGCAAGATTGTTTTTTTGTTTCTGAGAGAACTGTTTTTTTATGCTCACTAGGCAGCATTTTTAAAATAAGGTAAACTGTAATATTGTGAAATATTACCCTTTTTTTAATTGCAACATGTTCCTGTGATGCAAAGCTGAATTTTCAACATCATTACTCCGGTCTGCAGTGCCACATGATTCTTCAGAAATCATTCTGATATGCTGATTTGGTGCTCAAGAAATATTTGTTCTTATTATGAATGCTGAAACAGTTGTGCTGCTTAATATTTTTGTGAAAACTGATACCTTATTTCAGGTTTATTTGATAAAGAAAGAACAGCATTTAGTTCAAATAGAAATCTTATGTAACATAAATGTTATTACTGTCACTTTTGATCAATTTAACATACCCTGACTAAATATAAGTAGTAATTTTAATACTGGCACTAAAAATGTTTGGTTTTGGTTGATTTTGTTAATCAAGTAATCATCGATTATTTTGATGATTAATCGAGTAAATGAACAATCGCCTTTAAATGACTTAAAATGCATATATAATAGCAATGAGGCAATAATTAGTTCATAAAGTATGAAAAGCAAGTAATCAAATGATTCTTGTTTAATATTGACTAAACATTTAATCCAAATGTCCTCTTAACCTTTAATATTTTGCCTTAATATTTTTGTACACTCAGAATGAAGGTTTAAACCAAAGTCCCTTTAAAGGAACACTCCACTTTTTTTGAGAATAGGCTCATTGTCCAACTCCCCTAGAGTTAAACAGTTGAGTTTTACCGTTTTCGAATCCATTCAGCAGATCTCCGGGTCTGGCTGCAGCACTTTTAGCATATCTTAGCATAGATCATTGAATCTGATTAGACCAATAGCATCTTGCTCAAAAATGACCGTATATAAAGACGATATTTTTCCTATTTAAAACTTGACACTTCTGTAGTTACATTGTGTACTAAGACTGACAGAAAATGAAAAGTTGTGATTTTCTAGGCCGATATGGCTAGAAACTATACTCTCATTTCGGCGTAATAATCAAAGAACCTTGCTGCAGTACCATGGGTGCACCAGGCGCAATGATACGATGCAGCACTTGAAAGTGACCAGCACTAAGTTTGTGATGTATGGTTGCAGCCGGCGAGAAGGGTGTTCCTGCGCAACCGGAGGCTGCAGTTTCAGGACCACATTTCTAGGACCCTATAGTTTTTTTTTTTTGTATTATTTTTATAGTTATATATATATAGTTTTTTTAATTTATTTATTGTATTTATGTATGTATTAGCTTCTTATACTATTTAATAGCGCTTGCTATTCAGTTCTGTGTGTTATTATATTTTAAAGAAATATGTAGTTGTTTAATTGTATACACTTAATTATTGTCCTAACCAACTCCTAACTCTTAACATACCCTGAACATTGGAAACTTGATTGAAATATTTAACCTAATTTATTTCAATATATTCTATATATATTCTGGTTTTAAATTCAGTTTTCTTGCAAAGAAAAGACTTGTATCTTTGCGAGACTTCAGGTCATTAGCCGCAGCACAGCGATTCACGTCTGATGTGTGACACGCATAAAGTGCAGTAAACGGTAAGACAACTACGCTACGAATTAGTGTGTTTATTGGTACATTAATAAATGTAAGATAATTTGAATACAAATGCTAGTTTATAACATTCAGCAGAACAATTAACTGTTTTGCACAGCTAAATAGGCTAAATGGAGATTGCTGACACCGCCAAATAAGATGGAAAGATAAACAATTAATAGTCTTTGTTTTATGCTTGAATCAGGTCTCCTTTAGATGATAAATAGGGTCTTAGAAATGCGGTCCTAGAACTGCAGTCCTGAACTGCAGCCTCAATAGAGTTATGAATCCTAAAATGGTTTTACTATATCATGCAGCCTTGGATAATTACGTTTTCATGGATTCTCGTCAGTGGAATGCGCTACTTCCGGTATTTTACTGATTACTTGACAAGAACAAAATGCAGTCGAATATTTAAAAAAAAAAAAAACTGAATCGAGGAATCGTGACAGCTTCGTTCAAAAACAGACCTGAACGTTTGAATTGCAGTCTTTGGCTTTAATTGTAACACATGATTTGTGCTCTACAGGAACAAGCCCAAGCTATCTGTAAAGTACTGTCCACCTCCTTCGACTGTGCCCTGGCCTCAGAGAAGTCCTGAGGTCTGTTTCGGGGTGTCCTGTTCTTCCAACTTCATGTTTCATCAGGAGCAGCAGCAGGAGGAACACTGAAGTCTGTTTGTGGAAGGTGCCCTTTCTAAAAGCATCTGACAGAAATGCTGGAATTTGTCTTACTTTGTTTTATGTTATAACACAGCTGATCGGTCTTTGTTCAGCATGAAAGGGCAGCCATCTCAACCACATGTTTACACCGTATACATTAGTCCCAGTATCCTCTTTTCTTAACAGCCCCACCACGACCCAAAAGCCAAGTTTGGGCCGTGTCTATTTTTGTAAGGTAATTTAATCTTATTTAATGTAAATATACAATATCCTCAGAGCACGTTTCCCACTATGGGCCAGCGAATCTGTGATTTCTTGAGCTCTGGTGGGATTTGTGTGAATTGTGGTACATTGTCAAAGATGCTGTAAAACCCAACCCCTCTGCGTTGTTTATACGTACTCTCCCTTTTAAGGTCATCCTGGTCCAGGTGGGATCGGATCAGTTATTACGGTACAATAAATCATACGAAAGTAATGCAGTTTCTTCTCATGTTTTTCCCCGTCGTTTCCACTAGATGGCAGTGCTTTCATTCTAAATAATGCAAAACGTAGACAAGAAATTAATTTGCAGGTTTTTAATTCCAGTTTTCCCATTTATTTGTACATATATGTATATATTTATATATTAGCATCAATGTTTATGGTAAACGGGTGAATAGAGGTTGCCTTCTTTTTAGTTAAAAGTGTACTGTTGTAACAGTCTTATCTAACAATACGTCAAAACATCAGTTTAGCTCTCTGTTTACAGTTAAATATGCACAAAGCAAAGTCTACATTTATCTACAGTCACAGCCGGCCAACACTGGATAATTACATCCCACCGCTGCCCGAGCTACAGGTCACTCTGGTCCGAGCTCAATCAAGACTAACATGACTGTAATTAAAAGTTACATAACAGACTCTATTACTGTAAGTTGCTCTGCAACCACATCAAACACTCGTGACATAAAACGCTCCGCTGTGTTACTCAATTACAGATGGATGAGCATTTCAAAGCTTTAGAAAGGATTAAGAGAAGTGTTGTGAGGGATTTTAATTTCCTCTGGAATACAATTAGAGAGATGCAAAGTTATTACTGGTGCAGGGAACACCCATCTGGCCAACCAAAGCAGGGAGACTCTGAAGACATAACTCATATCTCAAACTGACAACGTGGAATCTGTTAAAAATGGCTAGGTTTTGGAGATCTTGAAGTGAGAACACTTCAGTATGTTCCTGTTTTGCATCTTAAAGGGATAGTTCACCCAAAAATTTAAATTCTGTTGTTAATTTCCTACCTTTGTGTCATTCCAAACCATCTATAGAATATTAAGATTAAGATATTTTTGATGAAATCCAAAAGCTTTGTGATGCTGCATAGACAGCAACATAACTGACATGTTCAAGGCCTAGAAAGGTAGTAAGGACATTGTTAAAATAGTTCATGCAGGATCAGAAAGCTCTTGTATTGCATCAGAAATATTTTAATTTGTGCTGTGATGATAAATGAATGTCTTACGGGTTTGGAACGACGTGAGGGGGAGTAATTATAGACGGAAGTTTCATTTTTGGGTGAACTGTCCCTTTAAGAACAAACAAGCCAGTTGATATATGACAATGTTCCACAGACGCCTGCAGACTGAAGGAAGGTCTGTGAAAGATCATTACAATCTATAAGAGCATCTAAATGAAGAACACAGAAGGACAGCTCCAAATTATAAATATCTATACAGAAATAAACCTCCTTGATGCTGCTTCGCTTTCTCTGGAGGCCACCGAATGTTCACGCAGACTGTCGCGCCGCTCAAATCTCCCAGCAGGTACGGGGTCAAGATTACTTTCATTCAGTCTCCTCGTCTCTCGTCCCTTAGCCAGCACTAAGCACTCGTGTCTGTCCGTTTCTCCGTCTCTCATCCACACAGTGCACTTCAGAGATTTGGATGGTCTATTTATACGCTCAGCACTGGGGCAGGTTGTGTGAAATGGGAACATCGGAGCGCAGACGGCTCTCGTAGCATATTCCTGGTTTAGCACCGTTGACGAAGCTGTCTTTTCCAAACTAGTCTTCAAAAGTCAGCAATTCTCAGATTATCCTTCTGTCTTTTTTTTGCCAATCGTGGAATGTGGGCAAACAAGACTATATTCACAGATCTGTGTACTTCAAAAACAACTGTACGAGTTGGCTATCTAAAAGGAATAAGGATGCGAATGATCTCGGAAATAAAACCTTCATTTTTGGTGACATTCGTCTCGTTAGCATTGTGGTCTTGATAAATTAGATTAAAAGTGCATTTATTGCATCAAACTCAGTCTGAATTATATCTGGTCCACAAACCAAAAACAGATGTTACATTCCAGAGAGTCGCTCAAGCCAGGTGAGAGCCAGGGATTTTGGAAGCTCAGTGAAGAGAGAAGCCTCGCGACAAAGGGAACGATGATGATGGGGGTGGTCAGTGAGGCCACACAGAAGCAGAGAAGTGCCGTCATCAGTCCAATTCATTGTCTGTGATCTCTGACACTTCAGTCCATGATGAACTGCACGAATGTGACAGGAAACGCTCCTCTTCTCATCGGCTCTCCCTCAATGTGGCCCAGCTACAAAACAATCAAGAGAAAGTATGTCAGAAATGTTGCTGAAACTGCATACAGTGGTGTTAAATAGCCAAAATGTCTTTTGTTTTGTTATTCATTAATTCATGTATTAATTAATTAAAAATAAAAATAAAAAAAATAGCAAAAAGACAATATTAACTAAAAAATCTGAAAGAAAATATAAAACTAAAAATTTAAATTTATAATAATAATAATATAAAATGAATAAATTACTGGAATAGTTCATAAATAATACTATGCATACAGTGGTGTGTTAAAAATGTCCAAATGTCTTTGTGAATATTATATATAAATATATACATTTAAAACAAAAACAGCAATAGAGACAAATAAACAAAACAGACTAATAAAACCGACAAAATTAATTCAAACAAACAAGAAATCTAAATGAAAATCAAATTCAGACCAAAATGTCTTTTTTGAATGTGTGTATTATTCATTAATGCCTTTGGTTTCCTCATTTATTGATTAAAAATGAATAAAAATAGCAAAATAGACTCTAATAAAAAGACAATATTAATTAAAAAAAATCTGAGTGAAAATATAAAAATATAAAATTAAATTTCAAATAATAATAAATACTGTATATAAATAATGGTATGCACACAGTGGTGTGTTAAAATGTGTTTTTGTATAGTACAGTATAGTATAGTATAGTATAGCATATAAATAATACTATTGTGTGTTAAGAGGCCAAAATGTCTTTTTGAAAATATATATATACATATATTAAAAATAATTAAAAACAGCATATATATAAAATAATATGATAAGCTAAACAGACTAATAAAACTGACAAAAAAAGATGACAAAATTAATTCAAACAAACCAAAAAAATCTAAAAGAGAATATAAAATGATATTCAAAATATTCATAAATACTATAACAGTATATAAATAAATACTATGCATACAGTGGTGTGTTATTATATATATACAAATATTAATAAATACTATAATAGTATATAAATAATACTAAAATAACACTGAATTTAACTTAGAAAAAAATGTTTTTTAAACACACAAAATTACTGTATCTATTTAAATATTATATTTATTGAGTATACTATATGCTTTTATCCACAAGAGGAACAAAGCAGATAAAAACTATTAAAGAGGCCTCTAATCTTGTTGCTAAGATTAGTTTCTTAGTGGAAGCTTTAAGATAGTCTCCATAAAATAAAAACAATCTCTCTAATTCATGCCTTTGTATATTTATTAACACTTGTCAAATATCAGGACGACAACAGTGAAGTGGAAATGCAGCTTGAACCCACTGAAGCACACTGATATGTAAATAGCACTGAAGTCACACAGGAGCACAGATTTGGGTTTTGGCCGTGCCGCTGATGAGCCTCTGTGGAGAATGAATAACTAAACACAACCAGTGGAAATGAAGGCGATTTGGTGGAAAACAAACAGCTGGGTCTGTATTCACCCAGAGACACTGAACAAGACCACGGCCCTCACACAGTTTATTTATTAACAACCAGCCAGTCACAGGAAGGGAAATATGGTCAACTAACTTTTCCTCTCTGGTTTTAATATCTGAAGGTGAGGTGCGTGTGAGGTCAGGATACTCACCCACCACTCTTGATCCTCCTCACCGTCCACCACGATCACCTCGCCCTCAGAGAACGTCAGCTCGTCTGGGTTATCAGCCACACAGTTATACATGGCCTTCACGCGCTTCGGCCTCTGGATACCAAACAAGAACATGTCAGTTAGTGTCATGCATGGCAAATATGTGTCTTTATATGGATGCCATTCCTATATGAATTGACTGGAATATACCAGGTAAGTTTTCCTGGGCATGTGTGTAGCAGGCAAAGTTTGAGCAGTGGTGTTTTGGGGTCCTCCAGGAACTTCTTTAGCTGAAAAACAGGAAATGACATAATTAGCACTGCATTTTCACTACAGCAATGGCCGCAAGCTTTATTAAAGCAACATCAACTTACAGTCAACATGGTTTCTCTGACATCTACCTGGTCTCTCGATGGATCCGGAGCGTATCAGTGTGCTTTTACTGAAGGTTTTGTCCGCGCTGCAAACAACAAGAACAGATGTGAGTGTTTTGTACGGTTTCTGGCTACGATATTTCGACTAAGGTCATGCTGGTAACGCCATTAGTAATCTGAGTGCCCTATTTGTCTGGTCCTCTGGCACTGTGTGCGTGAATGAGGACTTGAATAGGAATTAATGACCTGGTAAGCAGCATTTCCCTACAGGCGTTTTCCACCTCTGTGTTCAGATAAGGACACGCTCACCTTTTACTGAAATCAGGCGCGCCAAACGCTCTATAGAAAGTTCTATGCAAGGGCTAGAGGCGAGTCGTGGCTATATAATTTTTGTTTTTTTATGGCAGAGCTGTCAGAGTGAATATGTACACGTGTGTGCGTGTGGCCATGGGTTGTTTAATAGTCTGACCTTGTAGCCCGGTTGATGTTCTGACCAGGAGGCCCCTGTCCGGGTTTGGGTTGTATAGTCATGGCCTCCATCATACTGCCAGCTTTAACCACAGTAGGAGGAGCTCCACTGGGCACAAGAACTGCACAGAAAAACATCAAATAGCTGCCTTTACGTTCTTCACAAATACTTTTACAATATTTTTTTAATTTATTAGTAAAATAATACATTAAATGTTATACAAATAATTTTTTAATTTATTAGTAAAATAATAGCTTAGTTTAATAAATAATATTAAAATTATAATGAAAATATATATTTCAAATAATATATTTTAAAAAGAATATTAGATAATTAATAACATTAATAAATATTCAGCCCATTATATTAATTAATATTAAATAATATTAAAATAATGTAATTAATTTTTTAAATAATATATCCCATATCTTTATGTTCAATAAAGCTTAGTTTAATAAATAATATTAAAATATATTATACTTGTTTTAAGTAATATATCTTAAAATGAGGAATATCTCAAAAACAATATTATAACATTAATAACATTAATATTATATAAACATTTACATATTTACATATAAACATATATAAATATTGATACAAATATTAATATTAACATTAATAAATATCCAGCCCATTATATTAATTAATATTAAATAATATTAAAATAATGTAATTAATTTTTTAAATAATATATCTTAAAATTATAAATATATTTAAAAAACAATAATATAATATATTTTAAAAACAATATTGTATGATTAATAACATAACATAAATATTTTTTTTCTATTTTATTAAAATAGTGTATATGTATATATATATATATATATATATAAATCAGTATATTTTAAATGTTTTATTATTATTATTGTATTTTTTTAATAAATAGAATTATTTGCCTAATATATTAAAAATATTCCAATAATACAATACATTTTTAATAATATATCTTATGTATACTTTTAATAAATATTCACCCTATTTTATTAAACAATTTTAAAATAATTAATATTATGAAAATATATTTTATATATTTATAAAAATAAATATTTATATAAATATAATTTTAAAAAATTATATGATTAACATTATATAAAATACATGTATTATATATTTATAGCTGATTAAATGTATCTTAAATATGTATACATTTTCATTATTTTTAATAAACATTCAGCCTATTTTATTAAACAATATTAAATTATTTTTAATAATATATTTTTAAAATTATATTGTTTAATTAAAAACAATCTATAAAATTATTATTTATAATATGTTAATGTTTAGCTGATTAAATATTGTGAGCTAAACATAACTTAAATGTACTATTTTCAGTATATATATATAGCCAGATTTTGTTTTAGTTTTTTTATATGTATATATTTTCATTATTTTTAATAAATATTCAGTCTATTATATTAAATAATATTAAAATTATATAGTTTCATTGAAAATTTTTAATTAACATATTTTATTATATTATGTAATTAACCACATATAAAAATGTGTTATATATTTCTAGCTGATTAAACATTGTAGAGCTAAACGTAATTAGAATTTACTATTTTCTGTTTATATCTGTGTTCTATATATAGCCACATTTTAAGTTTTTTTTTTTAAAATATGTATATATTTTCATTATTTTTAATAAATATTCAGCCGTTTTGTGTGTTGTTTTTAAATGCTAAGAACATGTTTTATTTTGTTATTTGTTTGCAAATAAGAAAACCCAATAAAGTATAAACTGTAATAATAAAAACAGAAATCATCATAATTTTGTTATTATAATTAGTTTTAATATTTTATAAAATTGTATTACTTTTATATGGAAAATATAATTTCTTATTTCTAGATATTTCAAGTTTCCCCCTTTTTTCCATAGTTTATTTATAGTTAAATAAAAATATAGTGCTAAGCATAACTAGAATCATTTATATTCACCGTAATAAAAAGAATTAAATTAAACATTTTAAACAATTAAACATTGATATTAAATTCTTGTTGGCTTTTCTTATAGTCTTAAAAAATAGTTTTAAAACTGTTTTAACATCTCATGTTATTTCAAACTCTTTTTGACCCTGAATTAAGAGAATAAAAAGACTGATTTGATCATATGCTGATCTGTAAATCTCTGAACAGATGTGAAATGAACGAAAGACATTGAATTTTTGGGGGAAATCCAGCGTGGAGCCCAGCGTAGACCAGAATTTCTGAAACCTACTACCTGCCATTTGTTCATGAATATTAATATTAACATGAACGGACAGTTAAGTACAGTCCATTCGCTAAAGACACAATCTAATTAATATTCATGAGTTCAGACACTGCCATGACATCATGACATTACAAAAAGCTGATCCAGGATGAATCGAAGAACAATCCGGCCTTAATCTAAACCTCAACACAAAGCACCGCATGAAACCGAATGCTCGTCCTGGAGCAAATCTTCATCCACTCATTCATGTACAGCCAACTCACGGGACGTGGAAGTGCCCCGTAAGGGGGGCGCCGGAGGATGCATGTTGGGGGGGTCAGAAGAAGATCGCTGCCTGCCGCTCAGATCTAGGGAGCCAGGCTTCCAACCGGGAGATCCCTGAGCCATTCCAGCAAGAGCAGACGGCTGAACTGTGGGAAGGAGAGAGTCAGAATGGTCTACAGGACAGCGCTTCTATTTAGTAGATGACAAGAAAACTCTGCTATGCTTCTTTTTATGGACCCAGACCAGCAGAGCTCCATTATGCAGCTAATTTCATTAGTGTCTTAAAGAATACTGCTCATTGTGAAGTCTGTAACTGAGGATTGAGAGCAAAGATCTATGGGACTCGGTTCAAAGTCGCAACAGAGAGAGAAAAACATCCTGTTCTAACAGAGCAATCAGGTTTTAAATTCGGAGTTAAACTCTGACGGACATAAGGTTATAAGGTTAGCAGTCTCTTGTTTACTGGCATCTAGCTTATGTCATCTTAACAGACCTGTAAGGCCTCATAAACGGCGTTAGAAAGAGCGCAGCTGCACGTGACACCTGCTGCCGAGCGTTTGAGCTCAGAGCGGCTCCCTGTCCAGAGACTCTGGGAGCGCTCATATAGGTCAGCATCTTCACACGGCCGTTGCCATGGAGCTCTGCAGTGGAACTGGGTGAGGGTGAGAATTCAAGAACAGGTCAAATGAGATTTCTGCCTTTCCTGAGACCTGACATCCGTGAGGCTAAAAATACAGCAGCATATTGGGGCCTGAATGATAATCATAAAGGGTCAAACAGCCTTATTGACTATGCATTTATGTATGTTTGACTTACTGTAGCATTTAATCAGCCTTTTTGTATATTAGCACACTTCATAACAATTTTCTCAAATAACATGATCAAATACTATGAATATTATTGAAGCTAATCTTACAATGGACTAACTTCATTTTTTTTTTTTTTACTATTTCATTTTTTTTTTTTTTAAGTATTGGAGTTCAAATTTATGCTGAACATTCTGCATATTTTTTACACTTTTGTTGTATATGATTACATGATCTAACACATAAATTAACTAGTTTTATTTAAAGAGTTAAAGTAAAAAAAAATACCATGAATTAAATAATAACAGTAATAATAATAATAATATATTTACTGTTATAAATAACAAATTAATATAAATAATAAAAGTGATATTAATTATATTATTTATAAACTAATAATAATAATAACAACAATAATAATTATTATTGTTGTTGCTACATTATGCAACAATGGACTTTTTATTCATATTTTACTTTTATCAGGTAGTGTATATAATTAAATAATAGCAATTATAATAATAATAATTACATATACATAATAAGTGGTATATTTACTATTATGAATAAATAAATAAATAAATAATAATAGTGATATTTGCTATATAAACAATAATAATAAAATAATAAAGTATTATTATTATTATTATTATTATATTGTTGTTGTTGTTGCTGCTGCTATTTAATACATATTTTACATTAGACAACACTGGACTTTGTATTCATATTTTACTTTTGTCTGGTAGTGTATATGATTAAATGATTTAACACATCATTTAACTGATTGCATTAAAATAGTTAAAAACAATGAATTAAATAATAATAATAATAATAATAATATAAATGTGAATTATATATACATAATAATAGTGATATATTTACTATTATAAATAATAAATATAAATAATAACAGTAATATTAATTATATAAATAATAATTATATATGCATCATATTAGTGATATATTTACTAATTATGAAAAAATAAATATAAATAATAACAGTAATATTAATTATATAAATCATCAAAAATAAAATAACTAATAAAATAATAATAATAATAATAATAATAACAACTTAAAATGTAAAACTAAATTATTATTGTTGTTGTTACATTAGGCAGCACTGGACCTTTTATTCATATTTTTTTTTTTCTCAAACTGTATAGTTAGTACATGTGAATAACTAATATTAATCAGTTCTTATTTGTTTAATGATGCTGTAACAAGGACATGTTACAATGTAACCATTAGTTATATTAGTTATTACTTGGCTTTAATATTAATTAATAATTATATTCACTTTTATTCCATTTATTTGATTACAGTTTTTGAATTTCTTAGGTTTATTTTTGTAACTTTAAAGTAATAGAAGAGGCTGGTCTTTTTCTGGCCGCAGCCCATCATGAGCTGAATGAAATGTACAGTACCTAAATTTCGGGGTGGTAAAGGTGGAGCAGAGGTGGACAGGGTGACCGGTGAGTTGGTGTTGATGATGGTTCCATAGGTCTCATTGTTGACCAGGTTGGGAACGAACCGCGGCTTGTCTTTGACCATGTCTCGTGCGTCTCGTGCCAGGCTGGCTGGACTGGGCTGGAGGGAATTACTGCCCGGCGTGTAGCAGCTGATGGGCCTCTCGTCCCGCCGGTGAGGACTGGACTATAGACACAAGGGTCAAGGGTCATAAGTGGAAGTGGATAAACACACTGAATATTCACAAAAAAAAAAGGAAAAAAAAAAATTACATATTACATATAAAAAAAATGAAAAAAAAAAAAAATAAATAAAAAGGTAATTGCGAGTTTTTATCTCAATTCTGTTTCCTTGCAATTCGTTTACATTTTCCAACTGTGACTTTTTTTTTTCTCTCTCAGAATTGTGTAATACAAACTCCCAATTCTGACATTTTTTTCCCACAACTGTGATTTTTACATCTGGCAATTCTGTTTTTCTAATAATTGTGAGAAAAAAAACTAGTGATACAAACTAATGACAAATGAAGTAAGAATTCTGAGATAAAAACTTGCAAATGGCCAAATGCAAGATTGTATCTCACTATTTACTTTTTTTCCTTGCAATTGACTTTTTTCTTGCAATTCCGACTTTTTCCCCAGAATTGTGAGATAACATTTTTTTACAAACTCACAATTGTGAGAAACAAAGTCAGAATTCTGAGAAAAATACTTAAAATTCTGACTTTTTTCTTGCAATTCTGACTTTTTTTCCCTCAGAATTGTAAGATAAAAACTCGCAATTCTGATTTTTTCTCTCAATTCTGACTTCTTCTTACAAATGCGAGTTTCTATCTCACAATTAACTTTTTCTCTCAATTCTGATTTTTTTTCTCAGAATGACTTTTTTTTTTTTTTTACAAACTCGCAATTGTGAGAAATAAAGTCAGAATTCTTAGATAAAAACTCAAAAATTCTGACTTTTTTTTTCTCAGAAATGCAATGCTGACAAGTTTGTATCTTGCAATTGACCTTCTCACAATTCTGAATTTTCTTTCAGACTTGTGAGATAAAAACTCAAATTATGACTTTTTTTCTCGCAACTGCGAGTTATAAAGTCCAATTCTGAGGAGAAAAAAAAAGACTAATATTTTCTCATAATTGACGTTTCATCTCAGAATTCTGATTTAATAACACAATTGCATGTTCTGACTTTATTTCTCAAAATTGCATATTTATTTGTCAGAATTAAAAGTTTATATCTCACAATTCTGAGAAACAAAGTCAGAACTGCGAGATGTAAAAAACTCTGAATTGTGAGATACAAAGTTGGCAATTACCTTTTAATTTTTTATTCAGTGGTGGAAACAGACTTTCATAATAGTGAAGATTTAAAATGCTTATTTGTTTACATCAGTCAGTGTTGTTGAAATTCTATGTGTGTTTTAGTAAAAATATATTTAGGTAAATGATGCTCGTATACTATTGGTACATTAGGGCATATTTATTAAAATACAAATTAAAATATTATTCTGTTTGACTAAACTGTTGAACCCTTTTAAGTTAAATAATTACGTATTAAATATTACACACAGTAATATCCACACAGTTTAAATAAGGCATAATCTATAAATATCTACACATATGCACATTTTTCTCTGAAGTCTCTGAGTTGGTTCTCACCTTCTCATCCAGATCTTCATCACTCTCATCCAGGTCTTCATGCTGAAGTCTCCACTCGTACTCCACGTGCACATGAGCGTTGAACTTCCCTGCAAGTGCCTGGTTCAGCTAAAAGATCAACACACATACCATAAACCATCAGTTCTCTGCAGTTAGGCTAGATATCGCTCATATTATTCTACAATAATGTTGTATGTATGATAGGACGGCTCACCAGTTCCTCACACTGCAGGTGTTTGAGTCGCCTGGCGATGTCCAGCGGCGTCTCACCAGCCTCATTAGCTAAAACGCACACACAGAAACACATTTGAAGAGGCGGATACAAGCCTGGATGAATAAGGACGTCCTTCGCATTTTCCCACCACATTCTGTACTCTTGGCTTCCTGTACTGAATTTTATTTTACAGACAAGACAAAGCCAAGTCTATCCAGACAGCTTGTTCACAATAGACGCTGGCAGGGATCTGAGAGAGGAGATTCCCTGGCACAGATTCATCCTCCCACATACATACACAAGCCGAACCGCATGTGTATCTTTACTTCCTATTGTTGGTGGACAGATTGTTAATAGCAGGACAGCAACAGAATTACAAACACACGCTACGCTAACTTCTTCTCCCAGCAGTCAAAATAAGTACATGTTGTGAGAACATCCTGAAAAGTGGCACCAGACTAAACAAGGAGTCTCAGTATCCTTGAAGACATCATGAAAGGGAAAATGTCAATATGTCACACCCAAACTTCCTGTTTCAGCAGGGACTACGTCAGGAGATTTCATTCGCTGCATACCGATGTCTATAGAGGCTTTTCCTCTCAGCAGCAGTTTGAGACACTCGCTGTTGTCCGTCAGGCAGCAGTAATGCAGCGCTGTGCTTCCTTTAGACGTTTGCTTATCCAGGTTTAAACTGCGGGGACAAACAAACACAATTTTGCCTATTTAGAAAACATTCAATCTCAATTTTCCATTCCATTCCCGCCACAGGACTCTTTAACCTTCAAAACCACTGCTTTTAAATAGCTATGCTCAAAAAAGCTGTTCATTCAGATTTAGTTGTGGGGGAGCTTCGGTCAGCACTTGGTCAGCAAACAAGGGAAATAAACATGGGAAAGGTGTTTTCCACCCTCCGCTCGGCTGTCTGGGTCTTGCCTGTTCTGGGTGAGGAAGTCGACGATGTGAAGGGAGGTTCTGTCCACCAGTCTCACAGCCAGATGAAGGGCTGTCTCACCTTGTTCCTACCACAGAAAACCAAACAAGGAACAAACAAACAAACAACATGACATGTTTAGACTCTTACTGTTTGGTTACTATTTGGGTTTGTGCATGAGAGCTACTCAGACCATGATATTTCGGACATACAGTATGTGGATTAACCATGAGTATTTAAGTACACAACACTATGTAACCGTTCACAGAAGTGTTGTCTGTTCGGTTTTATTAAATGTCATGTATTGAATTTATGCAATTTAATAAGGGGAAAAATACTGTTTTTTAATATCACTTAAATCATTATAATAATATCCTAATAATATTACATAATTCATAATAAATAGTTATGGGTCAGATTTAAACAGTATGTTATCTATCTATCTATCTATCATCTGTTGGTCTCTCTCTATATAAATAAGAGAAATACGTAGGAATATTTGTACTTGAATTTAATTTTCTAAGTAAAAATCGCCATTTAAAACATTTAACATAAAACAAATAAATTATACTTTTAGGTGATATTCAAATAAAAATATAATTTTTATAAAAAAAAACAAGAAAAATTAAATTATTTTTATTTAAACTTCACACACACATTTGATAATTTAATTATTATTGTGTTTTTAAATTATAATTTATTATAATTATAATAATAATAACTATTATTATTATTATCATTATTATTGGGAAAATATATATCTTCTTTTCCTGTGATTTATACAATGTTACATTTATTTTAAATGTATTTAATTTATTGTCTTAAGTGATGTTTTTTATAACAACAATAATAAATAATTCTTATTATAAAAGAAAACTAATTAAATTATGTATTTAAGTTAAAAAAAAGTGTTTTTAAATAACATTACTATTATTATTATTATTATTATTATTATTAATAAAAACACACTAATAATTAAATTACTTTTATTAGAACTTCATTATTATTATTATTATTATTATTATTGGGAAATGTATATCTTTTTTTCCTGTGATTTATACAATGTTACATTTATTTTAAATGTATTTAATTTATAGTCTTAAGTGATGTTTTTTATAACAACAATAATAAATTATTCTTATTATTAAAAAAAAAACGCATTAAATTATGTATTTAAGTAAAAAAATATAGTTTTTAAATAACATTATTATTATTATTAATAAAATTACTTTTATTACAACTTCATTATTATTATTACTATTATTATTATTATTATTATTATTATGGGGAAAATATATATCTTCTTTTCCTGTGATTTATACAATGTCACATTTATTTAAAATGTATTTGATTTATACTTTTATTTGATGTTTTTATAACAAAAAATTATTGTTATTATTTTAAAAAAACACTAATTATTAACTTATGTATTTATGAAGTTAAAAAAATAATTTAATTATTAGTGTTTTTAAATAACTTATTAGCATTACTATTATTATTATTATTATTAAAAACACACTAATAATTAAATCATTTTTATTACAACTTTTACATTACTTTTTATTACAGCATTATTATTAGTAGTAGTAGTATTGGAAAAATATATATCTTCTTTCCCTGTAATTTATACAATTACATATTAATACATATTAAAAACACACTAATAATTAAATTATTTTAATAAGAACTTCATTATTATTATTAATATTATTATAATTATTATTGGGAAAGTAAATCATTTTACATTTATTTAATATTTTTAAG
Source organism: Labeo rohita (assembly GCF_022985175.1). Classification (NCBI taxonomy): domain Eukaryota; kingdom Metazoa; phylum Chordata; class Actinopteri; order Cypriniformes; family Cyprinidae; genus Labeo; species Labeo rohita. Next base: position 23,084,815 of record NC_066885.1, on the reverse strand, counting down.
TGAATTTTATTATTATTATTGTTATTATTAAAAACACTAATAATTATAGTACTTGTTTTCACAATAAGTAAATATTTTATATATAGATAGATATAGATATATAGCATAGATATATATAAATAAACTTCAAATTAAATAAAAAAATAATTATTAGTGTTTTTTAATAATAATAATAATAATAATAACAACAACAATAACAATAACTAATAATAATAATTAAATAATTAAATAATTTTTATTTGAGCTTCAAATTGAATTAAATTCACAAGTGAATAACTCTTTCCAGTCCAAGGTGAGATGGGAAAAACACTCACATGGCCATTAGCCAGAGGAATGGGCTCCATGAGGTCCACACCCTCAGCGTAGACCTGGATGAGAGAGAAAATATCCCGGGCCTTCACAGCGTCACAGAGCGTGTGCAGTTTGGACAGCGCGTCAGGACACTTCTTTCGAGCAAAGCGCTTCTCTGTGTATTTGGCCATGATGAAGTCTTTCCTCGCCTGCCTGTGTCATTAAAGGGTATTAAGTAAATATAACGATACAATATAAATTTGTATAATGATATAATGACAGATTTTGGCTTACATGTCACTGGTTGGATTTGGTTTGATCACATCTTCTGCTGTCAGACAAGCTTCCATGATCTCATTAAACCCAGCGTTCCCCACGTTCTTGGCCAGCTAAACACCACAACACAAACACATGCATAACATCAACAATGGTGCAAAACTAATTGCATTTATTTAGGGTCATTTGATCTGTTTTGCTACTTCATAATATCCCAGTCAGCCCAACAATGTATCTTGGCATTTAATCAGAGACGCGAGCCTTTCTCACTGTGGCTAACAGTTCTGCAGTCTTGTGTAATTACTTTAATGATCCTAAATTGCTGGCCAAAAATGCTTTGGGCTGAAATCATGCATGTGGAACGGCTCCCAAAGAGCCCAAGCGATTTGAGCAAACCCTATGAAAATTTCAAGCATGAAGGGCGAATCAAAAGAGTCCAGTGCAAACCAAATAAATAAAGTTAATGTGAGTGCTAGGGAATCTGTGGAGATGCACTCTGTGAAATCGAAGATCAAACACGAACCAAGAGCTCTGAGGTGCTGAGAACATCTAGTGTTAGTGACTGGATTCTGGAGTAGTGAACGCCCAGCTCCCGGTGGATCCCTGAACATTCGATACACGTCAGGATGCCCAGGTTGGTGGAGAGCCACGTGGGGCCTGAGGGAGAATGAGAGAGGACAAATGCGTAAACAACTAGAATCGAGAATGTGTAACAGCACTTCATTACAAAAGATGAAACAGCTTGTCCTCATTCCCACAATGCACATCAAGTAGAGTTTTATGATCAATTACGCAAACTGCTGGAGCTAGCAGTTAGTGCGAATGCTTTAAAATCTGAATCGAGCTCGCAAAGTTTCTTGATCCAAAAAATATTTTGGGAAGAAATAAATAAATACAGTATATAATAAGAATAATAATAATAAGAAAAATAAAAAAATAATCATAATAACAAATATTAAATAAATGTTATTGGTATTGTCACTACTGTATTACAGTAATATTTAATTTAATTATTATTATTTCATTTAATTATTTATTAATAATACTAATAATAAACGTTAAATAAATGAATGTTATTATTGTATTATATTTAATAATAATAATAATAATATATTTATTTATATATTTATATTTCGTATTATATTATCGTATTATATTTAACAAGTTAATTAAATTATATAATTACTTTGCTGTTTTAATTACTATTTAATAATAATAATAATAATAGTAAATGTTTATTATTATCATCATTATTAAATTGCATTATATTTAATAGATTTAACAATAATACAAATTCATTAAATTATACAATTATTTATTTTATGTATTCATTATTATTATTATTATTATTATTATATTTATTAATTATAATAAATGCTATAATTTCATTATGTGGAATACACTGAATTATATAATAATAATAATAAATAAATAATCCTGTAATTAAATGATCCTCTTGTTTATTATTATTATTATTATTAATCAAATATATAATTGCATTATATTAAATACATAAAATGATATAATAATAGAAATAATGCTAATAATCATCGTCATTATTATTATAATTATCATTATTATTATTATATCCTTGTATGGCATTGATGTATTCTTTATATTTTTATAATAATAATAATAATAATAATAATAATAAAACTTGTTATAATTTCATTATATTGAATCGATTAAATTATAACTGTTCTACTATTATTCTATTATTATATAATTATTATTAATGTTGTTATCATCATCATTACTGTAAAACATTATTATATTTTATTTACAAAAAATAAAAAAATATTTAAAAAAAATTAAGAATATTAAATGAATATATTAAATGTTTTTGTTATCATCATTAATCAAATTGCATTATATTTAATAGATTAAATAATAATAAATACATGTTACAATACTATTTTACAAATTCATTAAATTGATATTTCATTGATGTATTTGTTATTATTACTACTTTTATTAATACATGTTAGAATATCATTTAAAAAAAAAAATTATATAATAATAATTATTATTATTATTATTAACAAATGTAATTATTGCATCATTATTGTATAATATTACAATACATTACAAGTATTTGATTAATTATAACAACAATAATAACAACATGTTACAATACTTTTTTACAAATTCATAAAATTGTTTAATAATAATAACAACAACAACTGTTGTTACAATTTCATTACATTGAATATAATTGACTATAATTGACGGTTGTTTTTTGTTATTGTTTTGACATGCTGGGTGTTGTCACTCAACAAGCACCTGACTGGTCCAAACAGAGCAGCCTATGCAAATTCAATTCTATTATAACCAAGTTCCTTTACTACCAGCTTCCACTTTGTTCTTCCTGTGAGCCCATTCAAAACAGCCCCACCTCCCTCTTTCTTTCTCCACTTCCTTCTTCCTGTCAGTTTCCAGGTCACTCACCGGGAGCTCCACAGTCACAGCAGACGTCGTTACCCGCCATCCGCTTGACCTCACCCAGGATGGCCTTAGTCAGCTCCTGCACAATGTTGTTCTCGCCAACATGCTGGTCGCCCTTAAAGGCGTTGTTGAGCGCCTCCTCCTTGCTGTTCTGCAGCACTGAGATCCATCTGACAAGAGATGCATAGAGATCAGAAGGAATAAGAAATAGACAGCACTGATCCTACTTACTGTAAAAGCTTTTACAGCACTGTAGGGAATCAAAGCAGGGGAAGAAACTAACTGTAGTTAGTTCAACGACAGTCAACCCAGTCTCAAAACAGCAGTTCACTACACTGTAAGCTAAATGTGGCTAACTATGTTGAAGTTATTGAAGGGGAAACCATTTTATTAATGATCACTGATTATCCACAATCATCCATCAATATATAAATACAGATAATTTTACACTAATAACATAACTACTATTTTACTACAAAAAAAGAAGTAAAATGCTTTGCAGGGAGTTTAAGGAACACAAACGAATGATGATTCAAATCAGTGAATCATTTTTTAAGTCTGATAAAATCAATCCAATTATCCAAGTCTAGTTTAATTACTTACTTGTTGGGGAAAAACAGCTAGTTACTGGAAAAGCTACAGGATTTTGTTACTTTCAGTTAGTTATTCCCTAAAACTGTTGGGAATGTCCCTATGACAGGCTTCTTTTGAAAAGGGAACAGGGACGCACAGACAAACACACTCACATTTGACACTCTGGCTCATCCTCTGCCTGGAAATGATACGTTCTGTCATCTGAGAGAGAAAGAAGAACAGAAAGACTGTGTTGGATGAAAGGACACATAGATCTTGGAGAAAACACGTAAACGTTTGACAATAATAGATCTGTTCCGAGTCCTATATTTTGAGGACAATACACTCTATTAAAAAGACAGGGCATCATAAGCTAAACAACTGAGGATGACACACTACCAGATTTTCAAGTCAGAATCTGTGCCCATAATTGCACAACATTCTGTGAAATTTATTAACTCAAATCTACAGATTGGCTATGACTAATAGCAACTAGCGTTGACTTGTTTAAAATGCAAATCAAAACAAAAGCTGTGTAGTGTTTTCTAGCCTTGAGTAACAGTGACTTTCAGATGGGTTTGAAACATACGAACAAACAAAAAAAAGCAGACACGACCCAAATATTGCTAAATTTCTATCTTTATTAGTATTACATTACCTGATGCACTATATAGGCAGTGCATCATAATAAATGTTGCCACAGGCCTTTTCAGTTGCCCTGGCAACTTTGATCTAACTTAACTTATATCATAATTTGTCTTATGGAACTTAGTTACTTAGAACTAAGTAGTTATTGTGTTGTTGTTATTATAATTATCATTATTATATACTATTATAGTATTTATTAATATTTGAAAAATTAGATTGATAGATTTTTTAAATATTTTTATTTTAGCTTAATTTATAATTAAAATATATAATTATATTTTATATTACATATTTAATTTAATATTTCTATTCCGTTTTAATTTATTTTTATTTCAGTTTTAGTAATTTTAGTACTTATTTCTGTAAAAAAAAAAATATTTTTCAGATTTACACTACCAGTCAAAGGAGTTTTAATATTTTTAAAGTGTCTTCTGCTCACCAAGCGTGCATTTATTTGATCCAAAGTACAGCAAAAACAGTAACATTTTGAAATATTTTTACTATTTTAAATAACTTTTCAATTTAAATATATTTTAAAATGTAATTTATTCCTGTGATTTCAAAGCTAAATTTTAGCATCATTACTCCGGTCTTCAGTATCACATGATCCTTCAGAAATTACTCCAATATTCTGATTTGTTGCTAAAAAAAATATATTTATTTATTTATTTATTTATGTATTTATGTATGTATGTATGTATGTATGTATGTATGTATGTATGTATGATTATGTTGAAAACAGCCAAGTAATTTTTTTTCAGGTTTCTTTGATGAATAGAAAGTTCAGAAGAACAGCATTTAGCTGAAATAGAAATCTTTCGTAACATTTTAAATGTCTTTATTGTCACTTTTGATCAACTTAATAAAAGTATTAATTTCTTCAAAAAAAAAAAAATAAAAAAAAAAAAAATAAAATAAAATAATAATAATAATAATAATAAATATATAATGTTATATAATGTTATATAATGTTAAATATGATGTTACGAAAGCTTTTTTTTATTTTAAATAAATGCTGATATTTGGATCTTTCTATTCATCAAAGAATCCTGAAAAAAAATTTACTCAACTGTTTTAAACATTGATAATAATAACAACAATAAAAATGTTTCCTGAACAGCATATTAGAATGATTTCTAAAGAATCATGTCACACTGAAGACTGGAGTAATGATGCTGAAAATATAGCTTTGATCACAGAAAATATATTCAAATAGAAAGGAGTTATTTCATATTATTGCTTTTGCTGTATTTGGATCAAATAAATGCAGGTTTGGTGAGCAGACGAGACTTCTTAAAAAAAAAACAACAACATTAAAAATCTTGTGTATTTTTGCTGTTTTATTGTGTTTATTATGATAGGACAGTGTAGAGCAGACAGGAAGCGAAGTGAGAGAGAGAGAGAGGGGGGATGGGATAGGGAAGGTCCTCAATCTGGGATTCGAACTTGGGACGTAGCGCAACAATGCCATATGTTGCGCACTGATCTACAAGACTATCTGTGCCGACTAATATTTTAATTCTAATATATCTAAGTTTAAGTATTTTTATTTTCTTTTATTTCAGCTTTATATCAAATGATGAAAATTATAATAATGGCTTTAGTTCACAATAACACCACTGATATTCTGATGAATAATGTTGTGCTGGTTAACGGAGGGGAATATTTGCATTTCCCTCACAAGAGTGACAGTGTGACAATCCAGTCGGAATGAGGAAGACTGGAAAAAACCTAAGAGGATGGGACTGGCAAGATAAGCTCAAATACTCCCACTCATGGAGGGACACGTAAAACTGAACTTGTTTTTTTCTCTGGCATTAGTTTCCTGTGGTTAGATGAGATGTTAAAGGAAGCGCAGGAACATGGGAGAAAATCCCTCAGCCAGGGCCAGTGTTTCCTCAGTCACTACTTCCTCACAGATATCAACAACAACACTCTGTTACACTGTAGCCTTGAAGGTTAAATCGAAACTGTACAAGCCACAGAACAGCAAGGTTCTATACTATATAGAGCCTTGTAGTTATACAGTATATAAACAAACTCATATTTTTTGTATGATACTTTCAAATGTTTTAATTGGACTAATTTACTCATTTTAATTTTTTTATCAGATAATTTAAAAGATCAAAAATAGACTTACAGTTGGTTGATTAGGATCTTAATTAAGATCAACCTCAAAAACAACAACGTTCAATTTCGTTCTCTTTTTTTCCTGTTCCTGCTCTAATATTTTGTTCTCAATGTTCTCAGTTACATTTTTAGCAGCCAGGCTTTAATTAAGTTTTACAGAGCTCCCATATCAGATTTATAAATGTGTGTGTGAAGTAACGGTGACGGGTGTAACCGTACGGGAGATGAGGTCAAAACTTTTCTTCTCCTCTGGGTTGTGCTTCACTTGACAGGTGAGAAGATTGAGTTTGGCAGGAGGTCTGTTAGCCTGAGACATAGAGAAACAGAAGAAAAGAGGAAGAAGAGAGAGAATGACAGTTACACTCATCTCAACTTAAAAAATAAAACCCACAAAACCAAGAACATTTACAGGCCATATTTCTTTCTTTACTGACTTTATGCAACATATAACTTTTCTTTCTCTTCATGAGATTCTCTGACTGCCTATATTTCAAAAAACCTCTACAAATCCCTTTATAAATGTTAATGTACAGTGGAGATCAAAATCAAGAGAACAACCTAAAATTTCCTACATTTCAAGGTCACTGCTTAGTCCAAACCCTATTTAACTGGCAGCATTCCTCCAATTTTCACTGAGATTGCAAGATGGTGGGCCACTCTAAGATGACTGAAACCCTACAACAGGAGGTTGTCCAGATAAAGTTTAATAGGGATGACACTTTTAGCCAATACAAGAGAAATCGGTCATTCCAAATCTATGATTTCTCAAATATTCCAGGTTTACATTGACACTAATTCCCTCAAAAAGGCTGGTTGTCCACGTAAGACAAATGCACAAGAAGACAGAATAATGCAGAGGCTTTTAATAGTGAATCGGTTCAGCGCTGCAGCTGGAATTGCTTGCCAGTTCAGTGCTCAACAGGGTAAGGATCTGTCCCGGGACATTTAAGAAAAGTCGGACGGAAAGCGCACTCTGCAGTGATCCAAACCCTGATCAGAGAGAATCAAAAGGCTAGGCTCACCTTTGCTGAAAAGCATGTTGTGTGGAGAGAATAGAACTGGATCAAAGTTTACTTTAAAGTTAAATTTATTTGGCTCTGATGGGAAATATTTTGTCGGGCCAAAAGCGTGCATGCTAGTGTATGCCAGGGCCAGTCGGTAGGTCTCCCAGAGGTCTAATTTTGCCCCAAGTTTGGAGGAGTTTGCCCCCGTTTCGACTTTTCAACTATGGGGGGCCGTAGCTCTGCTCCCCGGGGGTATATCAACTCGGGGGTGGTGGCGTCGGAGAGGGGCAGAGTTTCGAGTCTCTAGGCCTTGGCATTCCGGTTCGAGCTTGGGTCAAACTTCCACCCCCCTCAAGGTGCCTTCCCAAGCTGGCTAGCATCTGGGGATCCTCGGGGTCCAGTAGTCAACGTTTTAGCTTTTGACGAATTTTCATTGAGATCCGTAGGGGTCCCCAGGGCCTACCCTAAGCGAACACCCCTAGTTTCCACTGTCACCTCCGGGGCTTGATTGTGCCTCATCGGGGCTTTCTCGGGGCCAACGGCCAGGATTTTTTGGCCAGCCAAAAACCTTTGGCCAAAGCAAGCCAGCTCAAGCTTGAGGAGTGGTTATGAACAAAGGCAGAGTTTCTCTGCGTTTGGCGAGCGTCAGCGCTGCATGGTAAATACGACCGCTTGAAGAAATCAGAAATCATATAGGCTATCACAATTGTGTATTCATTTAGTTACATATTTTATCTGTCAGTAAGTTTCGTTTCTTCATACCTGCCTGTCCGAAGTTCATATTTAGCTCCATGTATATTATAAAAATATATCATAATAATAGTTTTAGTTCGGGATCTCACGGTCGTATTTATGATTGAAAAACGATAGAAATTATCATTCTTTCTAAATGTGATGTACAGTATAGGCTACCACTTTATTGACTAATTTTCAGTTCTGACAAATAATTCATTATGATCAATGTTTTACAATAAGAAGTGATCACTTAAGACTGATCATAGTCTGTGCTTCTCAAATCATCACAACTTGCCTAAAATAAAATCAACAGATATAAAACAGTTCAAGTATAAAACAATGTTATGAACGTTAAACCTAGATAAATGTGTGCTATTAGGTGCATCTCCAATCATTTGTGCGGAGAGTGGAAGCTGAAGCACGCTTTGCAGAACATGGAGGCTCCAGCACAACCACTTGCATTTTTTCAGTGGAAACAATTTAACATATTCCATCATTTTTGCTCATAAAGGTAAGAGTAATACATCATTCTGAACTATAAAGGGTCTACTTTTATTTGTGTGCACTCACAATATCAACAAAACGTTAATGGTGCTTTTATAAAATAAAGAAAACAAACATGATGCACTTTCTGTCGTCTCAAGAGGAGCGCTCTACAAAAAATTATTGAAACTCAGCGAATACATACCTCACAGACATGATAAGCTTTAAAATGATTACTTAACAAAATAAAACAAAACAAAAACAAAAAACTCTTTCCTTACGTAATCTGCAAACACGCTTTTCTCTCTAAAGGCACGTCCAAAGAGGAGATGGCGAGTCAGGATCGGCAACTTCATCCTAGTGACGCTGACTCAGAAAATCCTAGCCTGGCCCGTGTCTGAACTATGACATGAAAACTGGCCCGAAGCCCGGCCCTAGGGGCGTAAAAAAGTCAGGGCCCGTCAGGCTTGTGCTAAAATGCAGGGCTCTACTGCAAGCATCTCCCAATCAACCTGCAATTTCCATGCACGACAATGTCCCTGTCCCACTGCAAAACAGATAAAGCAGTTCCTTGAAGCTAAGAACACTGAAATAATGAAACGGCTGTGCCAGAGTTCTTATCTAAACCTCATTAAAAATCTCTGGAAAATACTTGTCCATAAAGTCATTGATAAGAAACTCACTACAGTTATCAACCTATGAAAGAGAGTGGAAGGGGACCAAGATCACACCAGCATAAGCGCAGTGTAAGAAACTAGTGATGTCCTGCAGCCCTAGATGTGCTAAAGTCATTTAAAGCAAGAGCCTCTAGACTTCCTACATTTCTGACAGCTGTAACCCTCCAAAATTGTAGTTGTAATCTTCTTTTGTGCTACAGTGGTTAGTGTTC
>NC_066885.1:22927841-23070341 GCF_022985175.1 Labeo rohita | reverse complement strand
GTCAGTGATTTATCTGTGAAGAGCCTCTCACCGAGTGCAAATCTGTGGCGAGTTTTTCTATTGAGGGTTTGAGGTTGTCCACTGCTTTGAGACCATCCTGAAAGAAGCTACGACAGAAGACAATGCCAGTTATCTTCCAAATAATTAAACACATGCTCCATTTTAGTTAAAAAAAAAAAAAAGTGATGAAAACAACATTGGACCCAAATGAACAATAGTTCATCTATTTTGCTTTTAGGATCGTATTATTTAGGATATTAGATTCCCTGATAATGTACCCAGCCCTAAGTTTTAGCTCAAAAAACCTGACAGATATTTTTTCAAGCTGGTTAAAATGACCACTTTTAGGGTATAAGCCAAAACGAGCCGTTTTTGTGTTTGTCCCTTTACATGCAAATGAGCTGCTGTTCCTACCCCTTTTTTCAGAAAAGGGCGGAGCTTCAAGAACCAGCGAAAACAAAAGACAATTTCACGCACCGAAAATGTCAGAAACTCTCAGTAGTGGTGTTTAGCCTTATATGTTCGTAAAAGTCAGTCATCTGATTGTACTGTGCATAATAAGTGCGCGCTTATGAGTTATCTATAAAAGTGATTTTTGCATAAAAGGTCCCCTTTAAGAGAAACACTGAAACACACGGCCATACTTACTTGCACTGTGCGTGAAAGTATTTGATGAGATTCTGAAGCAAGTCGACGCCTTTTTTGATCTTGATTTCATTGACTTTGAGAAGGTACTGTAACAAAACAATAGAGGAGACTGAAGCACACACACTGTACAGGAAGTGCCTTTTACAGGATTCTCCAAAGAAATGTGTCGCCTCTGACCTCACACATCTGAAGCTGAAAGAAACGCCGCTCCTTCTCCATCTCCTCTGCGATCTCCGCTCCACTGATCTCCGTCCGGATCATGCCGTGCTGTCGGGCGTGCTCTTTTTTCTCCTTCTCGATTTTCGAACTGCGTGAAACACACACAGACCACCTTAAAAACTGGGACACACAAACGCACAGGAAACACTCATGCAGCAGGGCATTCTTTTCCATATGCTCCAGCGGCATATTGTACCCCACGTTACGGATGCAGCATTTCCTCTGTGGGGAAGGAGGGCCCTGCTCTCAGACACAGGATTCCAGAGAGAGCCTCATGCGTTTGGTTTAGGCCTGTATGCGCTCTTTGCTGAAGCAGGCTGGCCATTTCTGGAACCTCTGCTTTTCAGAAGCCTAGCGAGGAGATGTGGTCGAGAGATGGCTGAACACTAGAAGCCATTTCCAAAATAAAATATTTCTAGTTAGTGAAACTAGAAAGGAAAAAAAAGGAAAAAGCAAAAAAAAAAAAAAAAAAAAAAAGACTGATAAAATGCATCAAGCGCTGAATGAAGTGATGTGTTAGCATGAGGAGCTGCCGCTGACAACAATTTTGGTTTCCGTATTACGTTCAGTGTTGGGAAGAAGCAAGACTATTAACTTACTGAGAAAATAAAAATAACTGAATGTTATGCATTTCTATCCTTTGCAGAGCACAAAAGAATTTTAGTTAGTTAGTATAATCAAAATCACACAACATTCTTCAAAATATTTTGTGTTCCACAGAAGAAAAGGTCAGATTTGTTACAACATGAGGGTGAGTAAATGATGACAGCATTTATTTATTTAGCATTTTTGGTTAACATTTTTTGTCAGAGTAGTTTCAGTGAACCTGTTTTATATATATATATATATATATATAGAGAGAGAGAGAGAGAGAGAGAGAGAGAGAGAGAGAGAGAGACACATACATTTTAGTTTTGTTTTTATTTTATTTATTTTACTTTTGATATTTTATTATTTTTTTTTTTTTTTATATTTTATTTTCTTATTTAAAAAATAAATTAATAAGAAGAAGAAGAAGAAGAAGAAAAATGTTTGTTTGTGTTTTAGCACCAAGCCAAATTTCATGGCTATTTTCATGGCAAAAACAATAAAACAAATTATATAAATATTAAAACCCATATTTTCTTTTCTTTTTTTTTGTATTTTTTTTTTAATTCCTTTCATCTTTATTTTATTTCATTGTTTTATTTGATTTTATTTAATTTGATGTTAGCAAGGGAAAAAAAAAACTGTTTGTGTTTTAGCATCAAGCCAAACTTCATGCCTATTTTCATGGCAAAAGACATTTATATATTTTATAATATGAAATCACAAAATATTATATAAATACTAGAATTTCATTTTATTTTATTTTATTTTATTTATTTTTTATGTTTTTAGTTTAATTTTTTTTAATTATATAGATATTAAAACCTTTATTTTATTTTGTGTTGTGTTTCAGCACCAAGCTAAATTTCATGCCTACTTTCATGGCAAAAACAATGAAATAAATTACATATATATATATATATAAAAAACTATATTTTATTTTTTACATTTTATTTTATTTTTATACTTTATATTTTAATTTTAGTTTAGCTTTTATTTTACTTTGTTTTATTTTAGCAGAAAAAAAATATTTGTGTTTTAGTGCCAAGCCAAATGTCATGGCTACATTCAGCACTAAAATAAATAATATAAATATTAAAACCTACAAAATATTATTTTTGACAATACGTTGATAAAAACTCAAATACTCAATTTCCTTGTTCTTGACTCAGTTACATACAGTTCAAAATTATGAAAGTCCAAAAATGTGACTCTTAATAATAATTAAATATAATTATGTTTATTAAATATAATCATAATTAAATATAATTCATGCTTGTAGCGTTATTGTGTGTGTGTTTTAGCACCTTCCCCAACAATTACTTTAGATATTCTTCTGTACATCTAAAATGAGACTTAACAGGCTCCCACATGTCAGCACATCACTTCCACCGATGACTGTAAAGAACAGTCCACCATTTTTGTGAAAAGATAACATTCAATATCAAACCAGTTCAAAACAAAACACAAAAACGGTGGAGCGTTGCTTTCATCTTTGGTAGAAATAAACACACGCAAACAAAAAAGTAAAAATGAATCGTGATTTGATGTTTCCCGCCGTTCACCTGATCTCCTTAGGCACCACGTTATTTTTAGTGTCAGATTCATTGTCTCTTAAACAAGCACAGCAAGAACTCCAGCATATTCATTAGCAGGATATTTGCACAAACGAAGCCTGCCGCGCAAACTGCAATTTGCGAGAAAGCCGAAAGCTTTGCACAGACACAGAGACTGAAGTGAACTCAAACTGTAGCGGAGGTGACGATGAAAACCAGTTTAATGGAGTCAGGGCCAGTGTCACGTTAGAAGACGGTTTCATTTCTTTCTGTCTGGAAACATGAAGGTATCGATCACAATCAAACGCCGGAGATTATATCCAGCGATGGGGGGGGGTGAATCATGAAATATTTGCAAAACTGGAAAACAGCAATGATATTAAAAAAGACAGCACCTGGCTTCAACGGTAAATCAATTCATCAAATGACGTGTTAGAAGAAAATATATTACCCTTTCAGTAAAGAATGTCCCTTGCAGCTTGGAAAATATATAAAAAGTGCTACATGAATGTCATACATTGTCGCATGCACAGCAATCAGTGTGACAGGAATACAGGAAGTGAGGTGCTAACAATGACAGCTCATTATCCAGAGTGCCGGGCACCGCTGATCCCTCATTTGACACTCAGGGCATTTCCTTTCAGTTTAATTAATTTTCAGACTAAGATTTAAGCAAACATGCATGACAGAAATTAATGAATTCTATGAAAATCTCTTACACTTTAGTCTCATAGTCTTTCCAGGCTTTATCAAAGGGCTTCTTGAGATCCTGCAAAGACAGAGAGAGAGATTCATTAGACAGACTTACAGTCCCTGTTGAGTCCCTGGTTTAAGCTGGCCCTATGCTGGTCCTTGACCAGCAACATGACCAGCTAAAGACCAGCATCAAAACCTACCTAATGAGCATCCCAGCATCAAAAGGGGTGTGACTCAACTCACATTTTGACATTAGCAGCTTAACCCTACTAACGGAGTAAAAACAGGCCTGAGCAGAAGTACTGTCTCATAGAGCCAGATACTTTACTGTATGATGTAACTGAATGGACCTTTCTCACATTTCCAGGTTTCTCATAGCAGAAGTCGTCATGGTTGGGTAAAATCCGAGAGCAGTGAATGGGAGAGTACCACAAATATATTTTTTGCATTCCCATCTGCTCAAATAGCAAAAGAAAAACTACACGACAGTGTTTTCACGGCTTTCACTCAGAGGAAAAAAATTGAGAGAGACTGATATCGGCAGCCAGAAGAGAGAACAATGTCAAATTTACCCTCCCTCCCATAGACGTGGCATTAGAAACACCCTTGCATAGCGCTAACTAGTTTTTTGGTAACTTGATGAAAAGGTGGTATAATACAAAATATAGTATTATAAATGCACATACATATTTTTAAAAATCAAAATATTAAAAAGTTTGAAGGATTTATGACAATGATGACCGTTAAAACGCGTCATCACAGGCTTGGGATAAGGGTCCATAATTATAACTAGAGTTGAGAAAGCCGGAACAGAAAGTTTTAAAGAGTTTGAAAAGTTTATGAAGTTTTAAAAAGTTTTAAGTTTGATGGTTTTCAGTCTGAAATAGTTTGAATTCTAAAGTAGTTTGAAAAGCTTAAAGTTTGGATGTTTTGAAGGCAATACAGTCTGTCAGAGATAGATAGAATGTTGTTTGCATGTTATTAACATGATTAACATGTGACTAGGATGATGTTATAATGATTAGCAAGGTACTAGCATGTTGTTAGCATGCTTATAGGATTATTAGCAAGTTACTAGCATTTTACTAGCATGGTGCTAACATAATTAGCAAGTTACTAGCATGTTGTTAGCATAGCAAGTTATTAGCATGATTAGCAAGTTACTAGCATGTTTCTAGCATGATTAGCAAGTTGCTAGCATGTTTCTAGCAAGATTAGCAACATGTTGATAGCATGATTGTAACATGATTAGCATGTTGTTAGCATGTTATTAGCATGATTAGCAAGTCACTAGCATGTTAGTAGCATGTTACTAGCATGATTAGCAAGTTGATAACATGTTTCTAGGATGACTAACATGTTATTAGCATGTTGTTAGCATAATTACCATGTTACTAGCATGGTGCTAACATAATTAACAAGCTACATGCATACTAGCATGTTGTTAGCATGATTAGCAAGTTGCTAGCATGTTTCTAACAAGATTAGCAAGTTAGCAGCATGTTGCTAGCATGACTGTAGCATGATTAGCATGTCGTTAGCATGTTATTAGCATGATTAACAAGTTACTAGCATGTTGGTATCATGTTTCTAGCATGACTAGCAAGTTACTAGCATTTTGTTAACATGATTAGCAAGTTACTAGCATAATTAGCAAGTTAGCAGCATGTTGTTAGCATGATTAGCAAGTTACTAGCATGATAAGCAAGTTTAGCATGTTTCTAGCATGATTAGCAAGTTGCTAGCATGTTTCTAACAAGATTAGCAAGTTAGTAGCATGTTGTTAGCATGATTAGCAAGTTACTAGCATGATTAGCATGTCGTTAGCATGTTATTAACATGATTAGCAAGTTACTAGCATGTTTCTAGCATGTTTCTAGCATGACTAGCAAGTTACTAGCATGATTAGCAAGTTAGCAGCATGTTGTTAGCATGATTAGCAAGTTACTAGCATGATTAGCAAGATTAGCAAGTTAGTAGCATGTTGCTAGCATGATTGTAGCATGATTAGCATGTCGTTAGCATGTTATTAGCATGATTAACAAGTTACTAGCATGTTGGTAGCATGTTTCTAGCATGACTAGCAAGTTACTAGCATGTTGTTAGCAAGATTAGCAAGTTACTAGCATGATTAGCAAGTTAACAGCATGTTGTTAGCATGATTAGCAAGTTACTAGCATGTTTAGCAAGATTAGCAAGTTAGTAGCATGTTGCTAGCATGATTGTAGCATGATTAGCATGTCGTTAACATGTTATTAGCATGATTAACAAGTTACTAGCATGTTGTTAGCATGATTAGCACGTTACTAGCATGATTAGCAAGTTAGCAGCATGTTGTTAGCATGATTAGCAAGTTGCTAGCATGTTTCTAGCAAGATTAGCAAGTTAGTAGCATGTTGCTAGCATGATTGTAGCATGATTAGCATGTCGTTAACATGTTATTAGCATGATTAGCAAGCTCCTAACATTTTACTAGCATGGTGCTAACATAATTAACAAGCTACTAGCATGTTGTTAGCATGATTAGCTAATTAATACTGCTCTTATGTCTATTTTCCACCTATTAATTTTAGTTTGTCAAACTATTGCGCTCTTTCCTGTAGGGCTAGGAATCGATTCCAAAAAGAATAGATTCTGAGGCGTTGGGAATTGAGAGTCAATTCCAAGAGTTGGAACTGAAAAAGCTTAACTGTGGGTGCCTCTCAAACGAAAGGCTACATCCTACAAAGGCTGCGTATCTCGGCAGCTACGTCATCAAACGTCACTTAATGTTGATTCACAAAAAAACCCCGCTGAAAACTAGTCGGTACTGAGCACGTCTGAGTTTAAGGATGCATTCTTCCATTTGAGAAGAACCCATTATTATTGCATTAATTCTCCTCTTGCTCACTAATAGTGATTAGAAGCCTGATTCGTTTCCACGAAAAGGATCTTACGGATAGATCGTTTTAATAAACCTGTTTTGTTATTTTAGGGTGGAACTGGCTTATGTTGTCCACAATTTTGAGCGCTGCACGACAGAATAGATCACAACGTGATCGAGAGTTTTTATCTTACTTTCATCTTAAATTAAATGCTATTTTTTTAACCTTTCAATCAGCCAATTATAATTCTGAAAGAAACGCAGAGAGCACAGCTCTGTTTGTCAACGCATCTGATTGACAGATAAACCATAAGCTCTTACATTAGTGATATTGTTAATGTTCTGATTATTTTGTTTCAGTGTACAGTTTATTAATTTTGTGCAAAGCATACAGTTAAAGTAAACATCATTCATCTGAACTGTGCACATGTATTTTAGAACCTTCACATCTTGTTGCTTTCATGCAATAAACACATGTCCACTGCTGAGCTGTGGGCTATGACTAATTTCATGGGCAATGCAGACAAAATTACAATTTCAAAATTATTCAGAGCTACAGAAATATTTTGCAGTTTTGACAAATAAAGCTTCATATTATGAGAAGGCTACTTTATATGGAGTTTATATCCTGCAGTCATGGCGAAATTAGGTTTCTCCAATCTAAAAAACAGGAATTTAATTAAAAAAAAAAAAAAAAATGAAAACAAATGAGAAATCGATTCTTGGAATCGAATCCCATCGATTCCAGAACCAGGAATCTGAACTGAACAGCCCTACTGAATGTAAACAATGCCTGAACCGAACAAAACTCACATATTTTGCTAATTACTGCTGCTGAAAATGGTCAAATATTGTCATGTTTTGGGCTGTCGAGTACTTGAATTGAATTGAGGGATCGTGACAGCCCTGCTTTAGATTTGATATATCAGCCAGCCAGTCAGATTGGAGCTTGTATTTTGCACAAAAATGGCAAGGTTTGAGGCTTAGACTAGCAGAAGAGTGGCATGGAATCACTACTTGGATGCCGAACTCGGTGTACGTCATCGCACTTGATGTCATGCTCATAAAGAAAGTACCTGATGTCATGCCAGTGGCTGTTTTCTGTAATGACATCATCTGCAAGTTTTAGGGAAATTCTGCTTGGGCAAACAGAGCGTTCTCCTGCAGCTCTGCTGAGGGTTTACTCTAATAACAGAAGGCTGTGTTTGTAGAGGGACTTCCTAAGAGTCTTACCAACTCTGTTAATGTGCTTCCATAACAGATGTTACACACAGCTTGAGTTGTGCTGAAAACAGTCTCATCTGTGCCAACAATAATGGCTCAGTAAGAGGAGTTTGACAAGAAAATGACTGTACATTGAAGGAACACACATCTCCAAAACATTCCATGGTTGAATCAATGTAACAGAAATTGGAAGATATTAGATGTACTCATTTAAATATAAATACATAAGATGTATGTATAAATAATATGTAACATGTATATGTATATCAGCATGTAATATATAATATATAATATGTAATATGTATATATATATATATATATATATATATATATATATATATATATAAAGTGTCGTAATTTTATGTAAGTGTAATGTGTAAATATGAACGGATCAATTCAGTAACATCTGTGAATTACTTTCAGTAGAAAAACCTACCAACCAAGCAGCTTATTTTTGTTTTTCTATACACAATGAAAATGCTCATGAGTTAAGGATTATGGATCATGTTAAGTACAAAACAAAACAAAATGATCATGTTATGTCAAAAATAAAATAAAATGAAAAGTACAGTTTAAAAAAATCATTAAATTAAAGTAATGTAATGTAAAGTAAAATAAAGCAAAATAAAGAATAAAATAAAAACAGACACAATAAAAAAATAAAGTAAAATTAAATTAAATAATGAAAAAAAATATAATAAATAATAATAAAAATAATAAAAATAAAAAAGTAAAAAGTAAAAAAAATATTAAAAAGTAAAATAAAATAAACCAAAGTGAAGTAAAGTAAAATTAAATAATAAAATACAAAATAAATTAAAGCAAAAGCAAAATAAAATAGAAATAAAAGAAATAAACAAAACAAAATAAACAAAATGAAACAAAATTAAAAAAAGTAAAATAAAAATAATTAAAAAGGTAAAATAAAATAAAAAAAATAAAAGTAAGGTAAAATAAAGCAAAGCGAAGCAAAATTAAATAAAATAAATAAAAATAAAATAAAGTCAAACAAAAAATAAATTAAAGTAAAATAAAATTCAATAATGAAATAAAAGAAAACAATAGAAAAAAAATAAAGTAAAATAAAATAAAAACAAGAAAAGAAAAAGTAAAATTAAAGTGAAATAAAGTAAAATAAATAAATTAAATTAAGGTAAAATAAAATAATGAAAAAGTAAAAAAAATAAATAAATAAATAAAAGTAAAGTTAAATCAAAGTGAAGTAAAGTAAAATAAAACAATAAAAAGTAAAGTAAAATTAAATTAAATTTCAATTTAAATAATAAAGTAAAATTAAATAATTAAATTCAATTAATTAAAGTAAAATTATTTAAAATAAAATAATCAACAATACCTTACAATGAAAATAATCAACTAAAATGTATGTGATGTCACATTAAAATAGTGAAAAACATATCTTAAAATACACACAAAATTACCTACATTTTGTTGTCAGGGTTTCAACATTTGAACATTTTACATTTTACAAAAAAATAAACAAGTGTGCAAATACAAACAGAGTGCAAAAGAGAAAGGGAATTAACTTCATCATTGTTCTTACAAGTTAACACTTTAACATGTTTTTGGTTATTCAAACTCTCTTCTCAATCACTTTCTAACATTCATTATACATAAAGCATTTTACGCATGGTTTGTGGAGCACCATGCACGATGTGAAATATCAGATTACCTGAAGAAAGAATCAACAAATTAATTGATTATCAATATGGTGGCTAGTTCAACTCAAGTGCTGTTTTTAAAACAGTCTGAATGAGAGAGATCTTCAAGGCTCATTATAGAAACAATCTCAGTCACCAAAAGGGCCTCTTCAGGTATTCAGAAAATGACTGTTTAGCCTATTAACTCATGAACGCAGAAGAGACCTGACGTAGAGAGACAAAGAGAGACATTTCTGAATGGCATAACACACTGTTTCGAGCTGCTTCATGTTGCTTTGACTGAACTATAAATCATCATTCCTCACCACACAGCACCAGGATACCTATCTCTAACAAGCTGAGTCACACAGCATCACCTGGATTTAGACCACAAAATCAATTAGCCAGAGGGTCTGAAAAAGCCTGAGTGGGTGGGTTTCACAGCTCAGCGAGCTTCAGCGCTGACATCACTCCCTCCGACAAAACCGTCTACACCAGCAAAGTTAGTGGGACTGACTGAACAGAGGAAGTGTCGTTCACAAACACACACTGTAAGACAATAGATGCAGCTGAGCAACAGACAGCACCATCATCAAGTTGAGAGGTTTTGGCATGATGTCAGCTCATCCGCACGTCAGTTTTATGAGGGTTGCAATTCCGCTTCTCTCAGCAATTCAGACGACATGCAACTCAGGTTCAAGAAAAGGGAACGTTAGGGGTCAAGCTTTCTGACATATTACAATCTCTACTTCACAAGTTGAATAAATGAACATTAGTTATCATTGCTGCATTTCTCCCAGTTTAAAATAAGGAGAATGTAACAAAAAAGAGAAAATAATCAATCTGTAACAGGATGTTACAATCTTCTGCCCCAAAACACAAAACAACAACTTCGGTGAAAAATAAGCAGATATTAATTAAACGTAAGAGAAGCAGGGCTCTACACTCACTTGTACTCCTAACTTGAAAGATTTAGGAGCACCTTCTAATCAATAATCAAAAAATCTGATCAAAAATTAGCCTTCCCATTACGAGATGATATTTGACTCCTTAAAATTTATTAAAAGTATGTCATCTTTTATTCCAAATTTAAAAAAATATTTTTTTTTTATTATTAATTTTTCAAATTTCTAATTAAATCAATAACAAGTACACTGTAAAAAATAAAAACCACAATTTGTTTAGTCAGCTTAAAATAATTTGTTACCCTGCTGCCTTAAAATGTTAAGTTCAGTCAACTAAAATAAGTTTAGTCAACAGAAATGTTAAGTTGTACTAAGTAACAACTTAGATATTTGTGTTTGTTAAACTTAACAGATGGGTAACCCAGCTGCCTTAAAATTTTAAGTTGATTCAAAACAAATATCTAAGTTGTCACTTAGTATAATTTAACATTTCAAGTTGAATAACCTTTTTTTGAGTTGACTGAACTTAAAATTTGAAGGCAGCCAGGTTACAAATTATTTTAAGTTGACTCAACAAATTGTTTTTTACAGTGTAAGAATAAGTTACCAATCATATACAACTGGTATTAACACAACTAATTTGTATTACAGAGGTGGCACAGAAGAATTTAAAAGTGGCTTGTATGTGTTTTCATATGTTTAATAAGGCTCAGAGGTGGCATGAGTGCAATTAAATTCATAAATTCATGTTGAGATTAATGTTTTAAATATAACATTTTGAATACAGAAATACTAAATTATTTAAATAACTGAAATGATACTTTAAAAATGAAACTGAAACTGCCAGTAGGTGGCGGCAAGTCACTGATTTAATTACTGAATCATTCATTCATTTGATTCGTTCAAATGGCTTTAGGATTCATTTAGGAATAAAGCAAGTGACTCTCTTTGAATGGGAAATTGAATCATTTGACTCACTAGATTCGTTTAAAACGCATGTTCATTTAAAAACTAAACAACGCTGTGTTTGAGGTTTAAATGGAGATGCACAGCAGCTCAGTTGTGACTTGTTTCAGACTATTTTTGATGTCGAAATAGAGCAAAATCGGGCAATCGTGTTATAGTCAGACAATGTAAGTCACTTAATATTACCTTCTTGTTTAACTGTTGTATTAAATCAATATCTCATTTATAAACTCCCTTAAATATCATTAAAAGCTGTCACTTCATTGCGATCTCATAAAGTTCCATTATAATCAACGAAGCTCTTTACACTGCACATTGAATCTGTTATTTACACTCTCTCTACACTTTGTTTATGAAAAGATTCATGAGATATGTCTATGATACATTACTCAACGCTGCAAAAACACATAGAAACCTTTGAAGCTCCCCTCAGCTTAAACACAAATATGCTGATCGGGTCAGTCGCACTAGTGCTAAATATTTTTCATAGTTGCACGTTTTCAGTCGCAAATGCAACTGATGTGGTCGTACTGTAGAGCCCTGAGAAGGAACAATAATGAGTTGTAAAATTACTAAATAACCTATAAAACAAAAATGGGAAAAGTAACTGCAAGTCCAAAGACAGGTAACAAAACAGATGACCTTGTGATGACACCAAAGACATTTCATTTCAAAGATCCATTTGCTGATAGGTTAATGAGGCACAGGTCCAGGTTAATGACTGGAATGATGGCCCAAGACGAGGCCTGTAATCTCCAACCATTAGCAGCGTCCCCTACTGCGCTCTGAATCAAGTGCGATGCTGACACGGACCGTTCTGAGACCATTAGCACTCCATAACTGCAGCCGTCAATGTCCTCCCAATCACCTCTATAGCAGGATTTACATCTTCATCTGAGGTGTATTTATATGGGAATCTGATGCTTCTGCAAGAGCTCAGGCCAGACTAGTTATTTGTTTTAACCATTTTATTTATATAATTTTATATAGTAATATGGTAATTTCAACAAACTCTAAATCTGTTATAGTGGCAAGGAAATTCAGTCCAGTTTTCTTACAGACTTGTCTAACCAATGTGAAAAAACAAACAAACAAACAAACATATATATAAATATAAAGCAGAAATACTCCAGTTACCACATACACAAAGTCCCTGACTGTCACAGAAAAGAAAAGGATATAGTCTTAGTTTTATGTAACAGCAATGTCTCTGGGCATGTGACCAAAAGTGCAAATCTCAATGGTTGAACAGCTTTCTTCACAGTACGATGAAAAACTATGGAAGCCCGTTTTCACCACAACTGCGATTCAGATTTCATAACAGATATTTATAATTGCAAGTCAGAATTGTGAGATATAAACTCTCAATTCTGAGAAAAAGCCGCAATTACCTTTTTAAAATGTTTTACTGAGTGATGGAAACAGGCTTCCATAGGAAATAGATTACACTAAGTGTAAACCAAGGCATTTATTATGAGAAATAGCAGTACGAGGCAGTGATGTTATGAATGCTACCTCAGATGGAGAGAACCACTGTGTAGGTCCAAACACGTAAAGTGACTATTAAGGCCCAATTAATGCCTGTAGGGGTCTCACTGATTCAGTTAACCATCCCTTTATTTTTAACTACACATTTAAGGAATCACTTCACCCAGGCAGAATATCTTTTGCAGCCCCATCACGGCGCGAAAGTGAAGTCTCCAGGGAAACGAGACAAGGAGCTGAGTGAAGCGCCTCATTAGGAGTAAATCACATCAGACTCCCCCTAAGAGCTAACAAAACGATCACGTGGTGCAGAGAAGGTCAGGAGGTCACGGTGGACATTAATGAACTGGAAGGACATTCTGAGAATCAGTTCAGTACAGAGCTTCCACCAGCTGTCTTCTGCTCAAGAATGTTCATGCGAGCGTAAACAGACATACGGGAGTCTAAGACTGGTACTAGAGTTCCTGCCAGACACATTCAACCAACAGCATTGAGGAATATTATGTGTGAAAGCAGAATGTCGCACTGCTAATTAAATGAGACTTCTAATGACTTTCAAAATCTGAGCCAGTGAGCATAAATCGGCAACAGAATATTTAAAATTGCATGTTACTGAGATCTTTAGACTTGGGGAAAATATACAAAGGCCCAGCGTTGGAACCCTTATTTAATAATGCATTGGAATAAAAAAAAAAAAAAATTATATATATATATATATATATATATATATATAAATTAAAATTAAAATAAAATAAAATAAAATGTGTATTCAGTTACAAGTAATTGATTATGCATGAAACTCAAGACCTGCGTGCCAAGGAATATTATCCATCCATTACATATTGGCTGATGTGCATGTGTCTGAAACACCTTGAGACAAGCACTGATCAATATGCCTCTGATAAACTGCCAAAACGCAAAGAAAGGAACAGTTTATTGGCTTAAAGTAATGAACTTACCCCTTTAACCCCTTTCAGATCTCCCTTCAGCAGACTGTCCAATGGGAAGGTAATGATGTTATTCATGTTCTGAAACTAGAGAATAAAAGCACAGCATTAGAAAATCTCTTTCTTCCCAGCTGTGCAATTGCCTTTCTATAATGGCAATCAGAGATAAACACACAAAGCCGGGAGGAAACAAAAAGGTCTGGTACTGCGGGAGAGAAATTAGACGTTTTAAGTAGTTTTCATGCAAAACACGATGTCAGTGGAATTATTCATTAACTTCACAAAAACTAACAAGAACACATCCCGAATCATAAATTACACAATGACTGATAACATTCAGCTCAACTTGTTTGAGGTAGCAGCAACAGTAACCGCGAAAACACATTCATGAAAGTCGATCCGCCCAATAGACCAATGGCTCCAGATCAGTTTTTGGGCCCAGAGGTCCAAGCACATTAACAGCTGGAAGGTAAGATATCTGAAACCCATTTGCCCTACATAAAATCACATAAACGCACAATAAATGTCCTCACCAGGTTCTTGAAGAGGGCTGTGAGCTCCTTGGTGAAGACGGAGAACTTCAGGAAAGCTGATCCCAAGTCAGGGTCGTCTCGGTACACGCAATTCTCTCCAAACTTCTCCAGAGCCTGAGTGTACTGCTCCTCGTTCTCCACGTGAGCTACAAACAGACAATGTAAATGTAGTCTATATCACAACTTAAAGCGACAGTTCATCTAAAAATTATAACTATGTCATGAATTACTTAGCCTCAAGCCATCCTAGGTGACTTTTGTTCATTCAGACAAATACAGTTGGAGTTGTATTTAAAAATGTCCTGGCTTTTCCAAGCTTTATAATGAAAGTGAATGGGTGTTGAGATTTTGAAGTCCAATAAAGTGCATTCATGCATCCACTGGAACGCCACTCTCTCGTGAATGCGTGTATGACAGTTAGCAGAAACTAGGGATTACGGTTTATAGCGTTTAAAAATTTGGATATTTTTCTTACATAAATGCATCAATTCGCTTCAGAAGGCCTTTATTAACCCCCTGTGGAGTATTTATGATGGATGGGTGTACTTTTTTGGACTTCAAAATCCATTCCAGGGCTCCAGACTAACATTTGAGAGTAAGTTCTACAGATGGTGATGCCAGGGCAAATATAGATAATATAGATAATTTCATTATAAATTACTATTGTTTTGCATTAATAAGAGCAGTTACTCATAATATTACACATTCATTTCTTGATTATTTAATGTTTATACAGATTTGACAGTAAAGCACTAAGCTTGAGTTGGGAAGCATACAAAATGTACTTTTAACCACAACAGTATCATGCAAAATCAAATTTTTATATAGAAATTGTATATATTTTCTGATTAAATGTGCCATTACTATCCTATAGTATTATGTAACTGACCAACAACTTCAGTTATTACATGTGATTTAGTCGCAAATTGAAGAAAAGTTTGTTTATCAAGGCACTTTTCTTTCTTCATTAAATGGGTAGTTCACTTCCAGAACAAAAAACTACAGATAATATACTCACCCCCTTGTCATCCAAGATGTTCATGTCTTTCTTTCTTCAGTCGTAAAGAAATTATGTTTTTTGAGGAAAACATTTCAGGATTTCTCTCCATATAATGGACTGATATGTTGCCTGCGAGTTTGAACTTACAAAATGCAGCTTAAATGCAGATTCAAAGGGCTCTAAACGATCTCAGCTGAAAAAAAGGGTCTTATTTAGTGAAGCAAAAAAAAATGCAATTTACATACTTTTTAACCTCAAATGCTCGTCTTGTCTAGCTCTGTGTGTAGTCTGTGTATTCCGGTTCAATACAGTTAGGGTATGTCCAAAAACTCCCATCTCATTTTTTCCTCCAACTTCAAAATCGTCCCGTTTTACATTTTTGTTCAGGGTGTTTGATCTTCTTTGCATGTTCACTTTGTAAACACTGGGTTGGTACTTCTGCAGCAATGTAGGACAATTTTGAAGTTGGAGGAGAAAATGAGATGGGAGTTTTTGGACATACCCTAACTGTATTGAACCGGAATACACAGACTACACACAGAGCTAGACAAGACGAGCATTTGAGGTTAAAAAGTATATAAATTGTTTTTTTGTTTTTTTTTTCAGAAAATGACCGATCGTTTCACTAGATTAGACCCTTCTTCCTCGGCTGGGATCATTTAGAGCCCTTTGAAGCGGCATTTAAACTACATTTTAGAAGTTCAAACTTGCAAACACTATACATATCCATTATATGAAGAGAAATCCTGTTTTTTCTCAAAAAATTATTGCTTTAGACCGAAGAAAGACATGAACATCTTGGATGACAAGAGGGTGAGTGTAAATTTATCTGTAAATTTTTGTTCTGAAAGTGAAGTACAAAATCTGATTTTTTGACGCTTTTATATGTTATAATGTTGATTTTATAATTTCAAAATATAAAGCAAGTAGAAATGGATGACTGATAAGCCAATAAGTGCTCCTTGGCTGAATCTATGTAAGTGTTTGTTTACCACAAAGTGTGTTTTGGTCTTTACTTAATATCCTAATGATTTTTGGCATAAAAGAAAAATCAATAAATTTGACCCATCCAATGTATTTTTGGCTATTGCTACAAATATACCCGTGCAACATAAGACTGGTTTTGTGGTCCAGGGTCACATATAACTCTGACTGCATTCGTTTGGAAGAAGAAAGTCATATATACCTAGGATGGCTTGAGGGTGAGTAAATCATGGGGTAATTTTCATTTTTGGGTGAACTATCCCTTTAAATCCAATAGTGTTTAAAAACAAACTTATTATCGTGACTAAACTGTATGTGGACTTCAATAATGAAAGTCAAATAAGCCTAACATTCTCCACAGTCACAGTATCATGTTTGTCTCCCCAACTTATTGTTCTTTCCTCCTGATTGTGTTGTCATGTATTCCAGCATTATCAGTTACAGTCCACCTAATCACAACTTCGTCCAACCATGGACACACAAAACAGCCTATTTATTGTTTTAAGAAGTCTTTTCCACACTCTGCTCATTGTTATTGTACGACGAGACAAAAAGACCCTGATAGGGCCTGATGGAAACTTAAACAAATCCAAAAACCCAGAACTTCCTCTCAATCCCTCAAACTCCCAGTCGACGTCCTCTCTGGGGGCAAAGAACCAAAGATGGAAAACAAGCAAGCGTGTAATTCACTCATGCAGTGATGTTGCAAACTCCCCACAGTTTGTCTGCAGGGAAAATGTGTAATTTACAAGCACAGACATGTTGTAAAGTGTCAGGATGCTAGTCAATGTGCAAGCCTGTTTGTAATCAACACCTGGAGTTTTTCAAGCCTCCCTTGTGGGTGACCTTCTTCTCACAACTAGTTAACATTATTGCCAAGAATAGCCATACAGTATTATTATACAGTCAATGACCTCTTATGAATAATTCATAAGCTGATTTGATTCAGTGTAGCTTGTGATAGTCTGCTTGAGAGCTTTCTCTTTAGGTGACCTATTGTATCTCAGTAGGAAGGACACAATTGGGCAGGAAGTGAGGCGGTGCTGCACTATCACTCTAAAGCCAGTCCAGAACTGAGGCCATGTGGCGACAACACGGTGCAAAACAAAAGGAAGACCCGGAGACGCACTCCAGCAGATCTGAGCGCTCATATGCTTCAGGAGACTTGGAACGCTGCCCGGGTCACAACAACAGGCGTGGTAATTAGATACAGGCTAATAAGGATAATGGATATGTGAAGGCCGTACCCTGAGGAGATTCCATTCAAATGAAACCACCGTTTCTTATACCTGAGTGGGAAAGCAGGGATAAGGCACCTGTTTTTGTTGTATGCCTGTTCAGTTTGATGAATGGTCACACCTGCTTCAATAAACAAACACTTGAAAATTACAAATGAGAGCACAAATGTGCAGTCTATGCATTTGTTAAAACTGCTAACTCAAGCTCAAACTTGAGTCCAGACCCCTGTTAGTTATATCTGTAGTGTAGACAGGATTTGAACACAGAAACTAGCTAGTTGCCTCACTGTATAAGGTACAAACAGACCTAAAAGGTCTGAATGAACATCCTAAATCCCTTACAAAAATTAAAAACCAAAAACAAGGTTATTGTAGTTGGCAACCACAAATTAACTGTGGTTTTTCTACACTAACCATTGTTTAACCATGGTATTTGTAGTAAAACTGTGGTTAGTCAAATGTTAACCAATCCACCAAAACACATGGTTACTACACTTTTACTATACATACAGCTGAACATAAATATACTCCATTTGATAGTGTATGTACACTATGGGTTAACCGATATGCATTTTTCAGGGCTGATGTGATATGATTATTACACCTCAAGTAGCCTGATAACCGATATTTTGAACCGATATATATGTCTGGTGTAAAAATGAAAATTAATGTCAAGATAAAGAATAACAAGGACTCTGACAAAAACTCTCTTTAAATGTTTTTAAATTATATTATCGGCAAATTGGTTTTGAGAATGACCGATTCCAATTACCATAAAAGTGCTTAATATCAGCGCCGACAATCAGTCGACCCCTAAAGTACACATGCAAACTAGAAAGTTTCATCCTTGTCCAGTGTCTGCACTATTTCTCTCCAGAAGTTACAACTGATAAAAATGTCTTTGTACTTTGAAGTGGGCCAACAGCGCCCCCTAAGGAATTAAAACTACTTACCGAATAAGCATTAGGACCCTGGGGAGGCTGCCGCTGTTGTCACTGCACATGCTTTTACTGTTTACTCTGTCACACACCGAACGCATCATTCTGGACATGCATTCTCAGATTAAATGTAGTGATCCAAAACAGTGAATCTAATCATCATTCAGGCAAAATTTTGCTGCAAGAATGAGCCACACTGCTGACGTGATCTAATCGCTAGCACACCCTGAGCACATGTGAGTTAACGTATTTCTCTTACTGGCAAAACATATCAGCAATTACTTTCATATTGGGCAAATGCCGATATTTTATTTTATATCGGCCATTATCGGCGGATAATCAGTCCGATAATATTGTGCATCCCTAACACATACCCTAGCATATGAGTAAAATCCCTAAGTATACTTTGCGCTGTAATGTCACTAGTATTGCACACTTAGCACTCACCATGCAAAGTGCAAACATTGACAATTAACTCCAATCTAATGTGATGTTAGCATGTTGCAAAGCTAACAAAGTGATACTCAAGCACAAATACTACACACAGCGCCTAAATATTAGTGAAATAGTACACCAATTTAAAGGGGTCATATGATGCAACCTCATTTTTTCCTTTGTCTTTGGAGTGTTACAAGCTGTTTGTGCATACATAAGATCTGTAAAGTTGCAAAGATTAAAGTCTCAAACCCAAAGAGATATTCTTTTTGCACAATACAGCCCAAACTTATACGCAATGAAAGAAGGCGTAACTTTTATTCTTGCTGTAGTGTTGTTGCCGCCGCCAAGTTGTGGAGATGCTGTGTTTTGTTTTGAAAGCGAAAGTACTTTGTTTGGCCTTCCAAATGAGTACACAATTCTACAATGTAAATATTCGAGTGTGTGCAGCGTATTGTACAGAGGACTGTTTCCTGAACCTGAGAGAGTAGCCTACAATTCCGACTTTGCACACTTTAAAGTGGGGCAGTTCCAATTTTGCAAGGACAGTCTGGCACTTCTGACTCACAGCATGTAAGTACGTTTTCATATTTAAAGAATTTGCTACAGGCTGTTTAAACACGAGTTTTGAGAAGTGTAGAGTAGTGCTTGTTTGCCGTTTTTACGATTACAAATGCAGACATGGTGTTATGTATATGCATCGTGACGAAGCACATAAAAAGAAAGCATGAGTCATAATTAGTAATTATGTCCTCATTGGATCCAAGAAATGCCTAATTTATAATGGGTTTTATTGTTTTTGTTTCGTTGCGCCGGGTCACAGCATCACAACATGGTAAGGGGCGTAACATTTCCGTCACATGCTTGAGGTATTTAGCCAATCACAACGCATTGTATAGCTGACTAATCAGAGCACAACGCACTTTTCACAACGATGAGCTTTGTAAAAATTGATGCGTTTAAGAAAGGCGGCACAGAGAAGAGCAACAATAACATACAGTATGTTGAAAATAATGTGTTTTTTGAACCTCAAACCGTGTAAATACATTGCATTACACCAAAAATACAAAATAATGTTCTTTTTAGCAACATCATATGACCCCTTTAACAACATTTTGCAGTACTAAATACAAGAATATTTATAAATAATCACTCGCTGTCTTGTTTGTCACAGTGCATTCTAGATTGTCTTCTCCAAAAATTAAACTAATGTAATGCTACTTACGAAATGGGTGAAAAACGTTGTCTTAAAAGGTAGAATAATGTTTGCAACAGCATTCATGTTGAGAATTCGCCTAAAAATTATGCCTCCGTTGGCAGCTCTACAGTGTGGAACAGACTGGATGGGTCATTTTACTTTCCTGCAATTAGATTTCAAACAGAAAGTGTAAAATCGTGAACTTATAGCAAGTAACCCTCACTTACCAGAAGGAATTCCACTGGATTACTGTAAAGTGTTTTTCCTTTGTCAATATAATACAGGCATTAAGTTAATGGAGAATCTCTCTGACCTACCGCTTGGTAGTGTACTCAGTCACACCTCTTAGCAACAAAATTCAAAGCTCATTCTAAATTGTTCTCGAAGACAGCATCTGCTAAAAACATTAAACAATGTTTGTAAATGTAAGATATTGGATAGATTTGAGTTATGACAGGTCCTGACAGCCTTATAACTTAAAACCTGAAACACACTTCTGTCTCTCTCCAGCCCTCTGTGACGTTACAGTCACGCTTTCGGACAGCAGGAGGAAGGAGAGCAGTGGGAGTGTGTCTGATTATGAGCTGTGAAGACCCGTCCCTTCAAACCACCTGCTGAAACACAGTGACTCATCACATCTCATTACAGGCCTGCAGACTCTCCTGACTTCTTACACCACTTTCCCATTAATAATGTCAGTACCACTGCATCCTATTTTTAGCTCAGCAGGCATCCAACGTCAATATAACGTCAGGTTGGCGTTGCATTTTGGTTGAGAATGAAAAACGGGTTGACGTCAGTTTTTGACATTGACTTAACATTGGATGTTGGTTACACAATCTAAAAATGACAAAATATCAACGTCAGCTGACGTCAGTATTGGACATCAAATTAACGTCGACAAAAAACACTGAATTGACATTGAATTTTTAACCAAAATGTAACCAAATATCAACGTCTTGTGTACCTGCTGGGAGGGGTGTGCCTAATTTCCGCGATGTGGAAAATGCAGACAAAATCATGGAATCCAGTCACAAAAATGGAATTTACTGTATAACGCAGATTATCATGGAATTTGGCAAATTTGGGATGAATAGCTCTATATAAAGTATGTAAACAGGAGTAAATCAACGATATGGACTAGTGTCTGTAAATATGAAGCCATAAAAAGACTATTTAAATATGAATCCTTCATGTTCTATGTATCTCTGTGTGAATAAACGGCATAGACACAGTTTCGTTTACTATACACATACTGATGCACACAGTGTTTTCAGCCTGCTGCCTCAATATATGAGAACATGAACATATAAACAATCTCTAGAACCGCTCTGAAAGTCACTTCATGAGCATTTTACCACTTCTTGTTAGAAAAACTACCGTTATATTATATACAAACAGAAACCACTACTACTAAAACATTATATTTTAAGGAATATTTAGCAGAAAAATTATTTACCAGAATTTATTGACCATAAAAATGTAAATTAACAACACAGTATTTCTGAATAAATAAATAAAACTACAAACCAATAATTTGATTATTAAAATTTAATGAAACCATTAAAATTGAATTCAGAAAACAGATTTTGGTCAAAATAAAACTGAATTTGAGAGAAGAGAAAAAAAAAAAAAAAAAAAAAAAAAAAAACTAAAACATATTTCATAGGGCCTTAAAAAATTTGTTTAACTTTTAATAAACTGCTGTCAAATTCTGTAAGCGTCATGATTTCTATTAATTTGACATGCATTTGGATTAATATTTTAAATTTACCTATTAAAACAGAGTCTAGAAAAATTAAATCTAAATTAAAAACCAAAAAAATTATAATTGGAAAAAAAAAAAAAAAAAAAAAAGGAATTTTCTGGGCTTGTAAATAATATTTACAATTATCATGTGTGTTAATTACTTTTACTTTTTTTTAACTTACTATTTCTATAAAATATAATATATGTGAACTGCTATTAACAGTATATAATGATAATAATAATCGTAAATGTTATTTTATATACCGCCTTTAAAAGCTATTTTAGCTATTTAAATAAAGTTCTTAAAATAAATAAAATGGAAAATAGTAGCTAAAATAATAACTTCGAATTATTTAAAACTGTGTTAAAAGCAGTGTTATTGTAGTATAATGTACAATTAATTTTATCAATGTATTTTTATTTTTATTTCGTATTTAGGTTTAGTTAAGTTTTATATTTTATGTATTTCTAGTCAGTAATTTTAGTGCTTTAATTTGAAGATTTAATTTTTAGTTCATTTGTATTTATTTCGTCTTTATTTCAATTAACAAAAATGTTTTAAGTTTGTTTAATGTTTTAGTTTTAGTTAATGATAATAACCCTGGTTAAAAGCTATTTAGGTTATGTATGCCTATGTATTATTTTCTCCATCTGACATAAATATTACATAAGTAAAATGATTGCTATGAACTGTGTTTGTAAGTTGCTAAAATAACTTCTATAATTAAATTAAGTCATGTGCCATCCAGAACCGTTGAATTAATTTAGGTTGCGCCTCATGTCTTTTACAAAAAAATGCACACGAGGCTCCAAATTTTATAGCAGAGCTTGTGATCTCCACACGGTTTGACATTCACAGTAGGGCTCTTCACATGCAGGCTGGTTTCCAGCTGATGCCGCCGCTAATGTTATGACAGTAAATCTCCAGGCCGGGCGGTGCGTGTACAGCCTCAACACAGGCTGTGTTTGGCCTTCAAACATGCCGTCTAGTTTTCTGCCGCAGCGGCCGACTGTGCATTTGGATCTGCCTATTGTTTTTTAAGGGACATATGAGCCCTGCACACCTTCTGTTCATCTGCAACAGCAAAAATCCTAACAGTGTCCTTCCTCACGGTAACTCAACCCTAACAGGCTTTCCGTGCTGTGGCCGTCTGAATGACTGAATGATGTCTGTTGGGAGAACAAAATGACTGCTTCATTGGTCTCACGGTCACCTTCAAAATCACTCAATCACACAAAAATGCAGCTGTTGGGACACTGATTTGAATTTTAAGCCTTTGAAACACTATTACATAGATATAATATACAACTGTTTTCCTTTTCATTACTTTTTTTTTTTTTTTGGCTACCTGGTTGAGCTTATCATGTGGTTTCAGACGATTGTGAGTAATGCTTGAGTCATGTGAACACCTGTGTACATTACACCTGGTTTATAAGATCAGAAAAATCAAAGTTAGACCGTCAGGAGATTTTCAGGTTATACTGTTATGCCAGTAGGTTGTGATAAGTAAACTGTCTTTATAAGTGAGTCATTCGAATCACTCAGCTGATTCGTTCAAAAACTTCATTCTGGAATGAGTCCAGTACTTCCCTACTATACAGTAGGCAAAAAACAATATGACACTAGTAGTATATCCAAATTCATAGTATTCATAGACAGAAAGTACCTGGATGACCTGCTATTTATGCTGAGATTCTGAAGTGCACATCTGATGGACACTTTATTATCCTATGAGGCTACAGGAGAAGAGTTATGAATGGCAGTGAAGCAATGCAACTATACGTTCATACTATACAGAACATACTTTTAACTGTCATGAAGCAAGTTGTTTACCAAATGTACCATCTACTCAGACAGTATGTGATTTCAGAGGCAACTAGTGTCTTAAAG
Organism: Labeo rohita; assembly: GCF_022985175.1. Taxonomy (NCBI): domain Eukaryota; kingdom Metazoa; phylum Chordata; class Actinopteri; order Cypriniformes; family Cyprinidae; genus Labeo; species Labeo rohita. The sequence continues at coordinate 23,046,620 of NC_066885.1, read as the reverse complement.
GGACAGCTCACCCAAAAATGATTTACTCACGCTGAAGCAATCCTCGGTGTATATGACTTTCTTCTTTCAGACAAAAACAATAGGAGTTATATTAAAAATGCCTTGGCTCTTCCAAGCTTTATAATGGCAGTGAATGGGTGATGAGATCTTGAAGTCCAATAAAGTGCATCCATCCATCATGAAAAGTGCTCCACATGGTTACAGGGGGTTAATAAAGGCTTTCTAAAGCGAACTGATGCATTTGTGTAAGAAAAATATCCATATTTAAAACTTTATAAACCGTAATCTCTAGCTTTCGCTAACTGGTGCAGTTGCAGATGTAGCGTAAGCTACAGTGAGAAGTGATGAACGCGGAAGCACAGAGGAGAGAGCAAAACAAAACACCAATCATGAATTAGAAGTACAAAATGAGGATTTACAAAGAAAAATGCCAAATGATTTCGATATAAGCCAAGAGGAGACTGGTTTTCCCTTGCTGTAAACAAAACTTAGTTTTCACAAGACTAGATATTCTTACCAGAGCTTACACTATGCCTACCGGACTACGTCCTCTGCTGGAACGCCACTTTCTCGTAAATGCAAATACTAGAGATCACGGTTTCTAAAATTTTAAAAATTGATATTTTTCTTACAAAAACCCACTGATTTGCTTCAGAAGGCCTTTGCTAACCCTCCGGAGCCATGTGGAGTACTTTTTATGATGGACGGATGCACTTTATCGGACTTCAAAATCTCAACAGCCATTCACTGCCATTATAAAGCTTGGAAGGACATTTTTAAACATAACTCTAATTGTCTAACTCTAAACTCTAAAAGTCATATACATCTAGTATGGCTTGAGGGTGAGTAAATCATGGGGTAATTTTCGTTTTTGGGTGAACTATCCCTTTAATGAGGGAGCTGCATCCAAAATCATATACGGTCTGAGTAGTTATTACATTTGATAAGGAACTTACCTTTAAAAAAATGCTCTAAATATTTTGAATGCAGTCAGGATGTTTTACATCCACTATGTGGGAATACTGCATCTAAAGTTTAGGCTATGCTCAATATTAATGATGTTTAGAGCAACCATACTCTTTCTCATGTAATAATGATTAATTATTAGGGATGTAACAAAATCAAAATCTCACACAACAATAATACTGCGATATGAAGTCCATGATACAATATTTATTGCAATAAAAAAACGTTAACGTTACCCATTTAAACCACTAGCTGTCAGCAATTCATACTGCACTTTTAAGATTTTATTTTGATGGAAACGGCAGTAGAGCTTTTATTTGGAAGGAAAACTCTAGTGAAAACAGGCTTACAAAAACATGTCTTACTACAAATCTATTGAAATGCTGTAATCATTTGCTGCGAAAATACAGAATAACTGGTGGACACTGCATTCCCAAAAGACCTTTTATGTTCGAATATTTTAAAAATCTACACTTTTTGCCTGGAAACCTATGTTTCATATCATCATATGACCACGATAATATCAAGATAACTCATTACTTTCAATTTATTACATTTATCTACAATTTATTTATAATTTAGCATTGCAACACCCTAGCAACTATGTCAATATAAGTGTAAAAACACCTTGTTACTCCTGGTCTTCATTCACGTCTCGCTCTACACAATGCTCTGCACACAACAGTCTTCCTCTAGTGACATTACTACACATTTCTTACTGTGAAATGCTCTGACAACTGATGCCAGCTCAAGGTTTTATTATTGGCAAAATCCTCCAGCAGGCCTCAGGTTCCAAACAGACATAGGAAAGATGCTCCAGTTCTGTCAGCATCTCTTGCTTCCATCCTCTCAGGCAGCTTGCAGATCGATGTCTGCAATAGACACCGATCATCATGCATAAATAATCCAGGACTGTAAATCAGAGGTGGTTGTTTCTCAGGCTGAAGTGAGAATGCTTTGATGTGTCTGGAGCGAGAGCTGATCTACTTCACCTCACCGAAGACACACTGGAAGCTTATTTAATAAATGAGACGGCACGTGAAGAGACTGAATAAACATACTAAATTATGTAAACGCTGTGCTTTTTTAGGACGTTTCTAGCTTCCCTTTTAGATGTTTTGTGAGTGCCTGTAAAGCCACAAAAACATACTGCCAGACAATCTTACAAAGTCTCTTTTTAAACTGCTTTCTTTAAACAAAATAACGTAGAAATGCTAGAGGACGCTTTATTACTTATACATTAGTTCTTTCTGATTCTCAAATCTGATTGGCTGAGAGGAGTGCGATATTCTAGTGATAACAGAACTAACAAACCCTTTCACCGTTTGTATCACTGCACTTGCGTATCTCTCACAGCGAGTGTCCAAAACTCCACTATAATTTTATAAATAATAGTTTTTGTGTCACGGAATGTAGTTTTAAGAGTTTTAGGTGAGAATCTACTTGTTTAGATTTCCAATATGCAGTTTGTTAATAAAGATAACACCTATTTGAAAATTAGCTTCAATATTTTCGGACATGTTAGCTCCAGGGTGTTAACAGCCATTCAGCGCTAAAAAGGGTACAAAAGAGGGTTTTTAAAGACACTTTGTTATTGTTTCTTATGCATTTACACACTCCTGCGTCGAACTGTTGTATAAACGCAATATCACACTCATAGCCGTGCGATATGGCTGAATATTGGCACGCTGTGATTATCTATGTGCCGCTATACAGCCATATCGCACTGCTACTTGTGGGATATTGCTCAAACACATTTTTTGGTTTATAATATAATATAGCCTATATATGTTGCATTACATGTTTAAATACAATTTTGTCCAAAAAATATGAATTTGTTATAGTACATTTTGAAAAATTCACACATTTTTGTGATGCCGAATGAAAGACCTTGGAATTTCTTCCATAATATGTACATTTCTGCATTTCTGCTACAAAAGAAATGTACATGTGTGTTTTAAACTGGCACATTAACACGATCATCGCAGCATCTACTGAGGCGATGATAATTGATGTTAAATTCAAGACGGTTCAAAATCCCAGCAGTGAATTCCACACTCCAGCAGTGATTTTAGCACACTGTCACTATTCTCTCCAGGTGTGAATTACATCTATTTTTGCAGCTCTGCACGTGACCCAGCAGTTCACTACGCTCTGATCAGGAGATTTGTCTCTCCCACGTCAACTCTGAGAGATTTACGTACATCCCGGGCTGTCTCATCTTTCTAAAGGCGACTAAGAGCAGATGTCATGTTCCTCAGTGATAACAGAATGTGTTAAGAGCAGGGAAATTAATCAAACTCACCCCAGGTCAGCAGACTCCTGTAAGCAGAGATTCTGCTGATTTATTACTACAGAGGAACATGATGCTCCAATCAAAGCTTATGTAATACGGCTTTCCTAATTAATAACCACTTTTGACCAACCAACTTAGTTATCAGCTGATGTTATTAGACATTATTTAATTAATCATTATCCAACGTTGTTATATGCTCATTAAAATCACTAATAATTTAATAACACCAAATTGGTAAAAATGTTAACACTTCAGCAAATCCCAAAATTAATATTTTTTTTTTCATACATTTTATAAAGCCTCGTTTTACTTGTAGCATTTAAAATCACTTTATTTATTATTTATATTTATGCCATTTTTGTTTATTTTTTTTTGTTAAATTCTTAAATTTAAACAAAACTGACTTTAGTTTTTTAGCATTTGTTTTGTAAGACAAAATAGTATAAATAGACAGAGTGTGTAACATAATTTGTAGGTATTTTTTTATTTATAAAACAAAATCTTTTAAATAGACAAAAAAGTATGTTCATATCAGCCATTTTTATTTATTTATTTATATCTTTTTATATTGAATATGCCTAAATACCTTGTAGCATTCATTTTGATGATTTATTTTTCATATATTTTATGAAGCCTAATTTCACTTGTAGCACTTAAAACCACTGTTTTATTTTATTTTATTATTGTATTTTTTTTTATTTAGAAAAAATTGTGCATTTTGCCATTTTTTGGTTTATTCCTAAATTACAGTGTTGTGATGTTTGGATTTAAACAAAACTTATTTTAGTTTTTAGTGTTTTTAAAAGTTGTTTCATTTTATTTATTTAGACAAAATAGTACATTTTGTTATTTTTTTTTGTTTATTCTTAAATTACAATATTGTCAGGTTTTAATTTAAAACTGATTATTTTTTAGTGTTTTTATATAAGAAAACTGTATAAATAGATAAAATAGTATAATATTAATATCAGCCATTTTTTTTATTTATTTATATTTATATTTTTATTTTATTTTGTATTTTTCTTTTTATTTTAGAACATGCCTTAATTCCTTGTAGCATTTATTTGGAAGATTTATTTTTCATACATTTTATGAAGCCTAATTTCACTTGTAACATTTAAAGCCACTGTTTTATTCTTTATTTAATTTAGACAAGATAGTGCATTTTGCCATTTTTATTATTATTATTATTATTTTTTGTTTATTCTTAACTTACAATGTTGTGATGCCTGAATTCAATTAAAAATGATTTTAGTTTTTAGGGGTTTTTTTGTATTTGTAAGACAAAATAGTGTAAATAAACAAAATAGTATAACATAACATCATTCATTTTTTATTTTATTTATTTTTTTATTTATTTTTATATATTAGAATGTCTAAATACACTTGTAGCATCTAAAACAACTCGTTTTCACAGATTTTATTTTATTTATTTATTTAAACAAATCAGTATAAAATAATATCTGCAATTTTTATTTAGTTTTATATTAGAATTTTGTGAACAACTGCAGCATTTAAAACTTCTGATTTCATTTTGTAGAGTTTTAATTAATTAATTAATTAATTTCAACAAAGTATGAGCACTAGCAATCATTTAGCATTAGATTTTTTTTCTGATAAAATATGTTATGGATATTTAATACAAGTCAGGTGTGTTTAGATCAGTAAAATGCAAATAAAGATCAGGTTTGCAAATTATTTTCAACGATGCTTCACGGAATTGAATTTGACTAACCAAACGAGTGGAACAGACCCCGCCAGAGTGAAACAACACAAAAGCACCGATTCCCGCGAACAGGAAACAATAACGGAGCCGCGGCTCTGGGAATCCCATCAGCATGTACGGGTGACGGACAGACATGAAGGGTGTGTCCTGGCACAGCTGTCCCCTGGGGTGTGGGAGACAGCTGTCCCGCCTGAACAGAGCCGGCAGTGTTCCTGGAAAAGTGTCGATCAGCAGAGCTCGCTCGTCTGGGCCTCCTTGTGCAGTCGAAACAAACTCACTGTGTGAATGAGCCGTGTTGTCATAGGCAGAGACAGGCGGCACAATGGAGAGCCGCTCAACCTCAGTACCGGCAGCCGCTACAAAGAACGCTTCTTCAGTACACTCTGATAACTGGAGCCATTCAATCGAGCATCACTCGGAAACACTTTAAAGCGCTAATTATATTCCAGGAAAAGGACAACTCATGGAAGTGGCCGTCTCCGGTAGGTCAGCGTCAAGATAACAGCCTGTCAGCGACATGAAGTTAACGCTGGATCCTAAACAGATGCTTCAGTCTTAGCAATTAGGTTTTGTTTTGCATTCTATAAAAACAGCCCCACCCATAGTGAAATCTCATTGGTATAAAAATCCCAAAATCAAAAACGATTTTGGACTTTCAGCTTGACTTTTGGAAACTTGACTCTGTAAAGCAGCTGAACTCATGTCAGATAATATTTGATTCTAATCTTCCTCAGTCATGTGTGATGTTTTACATTCATGAGGAGCAATAATTCGGTCCAATGAGTTTGTCACATCACCAGTTTGTACAGTCAATGAAAACAGTCAACTCTCATTTACAATGAATGACTTTTGGTTGCCAAATGCCTCTCTGAAAATTGTATCTCTAAACTAATCTAATATAAAAGTACTACAGCTACAACCATGAAAACACAACGCAAACAAATGAACAGACTTCTACAATAAGTTTTGAAAATTTGAATGTATATTTAATATATATATATTAATATATATTACTAATAAATATGCCATTTATTTATCATACATTAATAAATTTTTTTACTATTTTTTTTTTGATTTTATTTTATTTTAATATTACAATAAGACACTTTTAAATATCTAAACTATTAATATCAAATAGTTTTAATATAAAGGCCTTTGATTGTTTTAATTTATTTTATTCCATTTTATTTATTTTTTATTTTATTTTATTTATTTGTTTATTTTGATTTATTTATTTATTTATTTACTTTTGCAGCAAAGCACAGCCGCTACAGCCATGAAAACAGTGTTTGTGGTAAAACACTGGTAAAAATGTTAACAGCAAATCTCAAAATGAATATTTATTTTTCATACATTTTATGAAGTCTAATTTCACTTGTAGCACTTAAAACCTTAATTCTTAAGTCTTAATTCTCCTTTATTTATTAGTTATTTTTAAGTGAATTTTTTGTTTTGTTTATTCTTAAAATTACAATGATGTGATGCTTAAAATTAAATGAAACTGATTTTAGTTTAGTGTTTTTAAATTTATAATACAAAACAGTATAAATAGCAAAATAGTGTAACATTATTATCAGCCATTTTTATTATTTTATTTAATTTAATTTAATGTTATTTTATTTTCTAATTATTTTCTTTAATTTAATGTTATGTTATGTTATTTTAATATTAGATTATGCCTAAAAATCTTGTGGCATTTATTTGGAGGTTGCCTTGTGATGTCACTTGTAGCATTTAAACAACTAATTTTTGTTTTCAGAGGTTTTATTTTATTTACTTATTTAGCAAAAGTAGTATAGAATATTAATATCTGCAATTTTTAATTATTTTTATATTAGAATGTTGTCATTCCAAACAACTGCAAAAAATTCAAATTACATTTTTTTAAAATAATGTTTTGTTTAATATTAAAGATGTAATATTTATGTATAATACTGAATATTATTTCATATTAAAATAATACAGTTTTAAATATCTAAATTATTAATACCAAATAGTTTTAATATTAAGCTTTTTATTCATTCATTCATTCATCCATTCATTCCCAACAAAAGCACAGCCACTACATCTATGAAAACAATGCTAGTGCAAACAAATTGTCTTCAACTATAAATTTTCAAAATTCCACTGTCGAGTAATTTTTAAAATTAAATTATTTTCAATTAAAATTAAGTATTTAATATTTAATTTATCAAATTTTACTTAAAAATAACCATTTTAATTATTATTATTTGATTATTTGGTTATTTTATTATTAATAATACTAAATAATTGTAATGTCTCTTTTTTTATTATTATTTTGGCAGCAAAGCACAGCCACTAATAATATTACTAAAATAAAATAAAATTAAATTAAATTAAATTAAATTAAAGGTTCCTGGAGATCTACCTTCCTGCAGAGTTCAGCTCCAACCCTGATCAAACACATCTGAACCAATTAATTAGGATCTGAAGGAGCACTTGATAATTACAGACAGGTGTGTTTGATTAGAGTTGGAACTAAACTCTGCAGGAAGGTCGACCTCCAGGACCAGGGTTGGGCACCCCTGCCCTAGTCAGTACATTGCATCAGGACTCTCTTCAAATTTCACTCAGCACTTGAAGAACCCACAGTGTCACCGAACATCTCTGAAAATGGAAATAAATCAAACTACCTACATTCAGCTCCATTCTAAAGTACAAACTGTTTTCAGCATGATCACCATATCACGTATCAAAAGTGTCACCTATAGATAAAGCCGAGCACATTCCTGGTATCGGATGGATGCGCAGATGTGCTCCAGAGATTTCCTGACTGTAATCCAATCAGACTGCGGCCACATCATGAGACGGGACGAGATGATGAATGACACAGAGCCGAGGCAGCGAAGAGGCTGAGATCACTTACCCAGACCGGAGGCGTAAATGGCCTTAACTGACTTCTTCATCTTGTAAAGGACACTGCGGTCCACATCCAGGGCCTAAACACACAGAAAGAAACAGAGAGATATAACACGTTGTGCATCCCAAAACCATTACAACAGTAACACAGATGCACATTAACATCAACAGTACTGTACCACACACATGTATCAAAGACCCTCAGTTATCTCGGGTCACACTCAAATATGAATCTCACATATACAAAGACTCTTAGGGGTGTGTGTGTGTGTGTTCATGGGGGCAAACCCTGCTGTCTTCAGTCTGCAGGTGATTCATTATTCAAAAGCAAACTCCTAAAAATACTCCAAAACAATCCCTGCACTGCAGGAGCAGCGGAAGTCGACAGGCAGGACTGCACAGCTGAATCTGTACACATTCACGAAACAAAACTCCCCAGGAACACCGCAGGACGCCACACACACACACACACGAACAAAGCAATATGGCATTCAAGAACAGCAAGAAAATAACACACTGTAAAGCCCAGATCTGAGTCAGAGTGCTGTTGTTGTTCACAGTTATATGATTCAATTAAACTGTGATTCACAAACTCTTGATCTGATCAATATATGAAGTAACCGGATTTATTCAGGTCTGTTTCAGTTATAATGCAAACGTTGATTACATATAAAATACATTTATGCTTCACTAATGCTGTTAACTCGTCATTATATAACATATAACATTTTATTATTTTTATAATTAAACATCTACATCTTGTTATTGTTCAGCCTTTTGACAATATCTATTTGTAACTGCTCTTAAATGGCTTGAAAGAGTGAAAGAGACCTCAATATTTGGGACATACATATTTCGCTAATATACGCTGATACATAATACACTGGGGTTTTTTGTTTTATTTAATAAAAAAAAAAAAGCAATTGCGATTTTTTTTCTCAAATCGCACAGCACTAACTATGGAAGCCCATTTCTACCACTGAATAAAAAAAAATGCGACTTTTTTTTTTCCCTACAATTCTGACTTCTTTTTCTTGCAATTGTGAATTTACATCTTGTAATTCTAACTTTTTTCTCAGAATTGTGAGATATAAACACACTTGCGAGAAATAAAGTGAGTTTTCTTTTTCGCAAATGTGAGTTTGTATCGCAATTCTGACTTTTCCTCAGATTTGTGAGATATAAACTTGCAATTGCAAGCTATAAATCAGATTTTGAGGGGACGAAAAAGACTGATGTGTTCTCAGAATTGCGACTTATCTCACTATTCTGATTTTTTTTCTCGCAATTGCGAGTTTACAATCTCGCAACTCTTACTTTTTTCTCAGAATTGCAAGATATAAACTCACAATTGTGAGAAATAAAGTCAGAATTGCGAGATATAATTAAAGAAGAACTCCACTTCCAGAACAACAATTTACAAATAATTTACTCACCCCACTGTCATCCAAGAAGTTCGTCTTTCTGTCTTCAGTCATAAAGAAACTCTTTTTTGAGGAAAACATTTCAGCATTTTTCTCCATATAATGGACTTTATTGGTGCCCCGATTTTGAACTTCCAAAATGCAGTTTAAATGCGGAAGTGGAAGTGGACTTCTCTTATAAAATCTGTTTTATTTTCTTCCGTTTTTTCCGTTTTAATTTTTCTAGAATGCTTTTTTAAAATGGTTAAATTACATTTTATTCATCAAAAAGCAAGTCTAATGAATTAAATATTTATTAAAAAGAAATACTGTGTGATTATTCGTTAATAAAATAAAGTTTAAAAAAAATGTAATAATAATAATAGTAGTAGTAGTAGTATTACAGTACGTACATTCTACTAAACGATACATGTCTTCACGTTAAACCAAACTTTTATTTTGACTGGTTGCCATGAATACCTTTACATTTCTGTGTGTATATGATGTGATGTGATGATAGTTTCTCTCAAAAGAATTGGTAAAATGCTCATGAAGAAACTTCAGAAATATTTCAGAAGTATTTAATGTCTTCACTGGCGAGATGGCAAACGATTCTGTCTGTGTTTTCCACAATGCAGAAATCAAAGGACCCTACGTCAGAATTGCGAGATATAAACTCGTAACTGTGAGTTAAAAAGTCAATTTTTGAGATCTAATTCTGACTTATTAACTCGCAATTGCGTTTTATAAAGTCAGAACTCCAAAACATAAACTTGCAATTCAAATTGCAAGATAAAAAGTGACAATTGTGTTTATATCTCGCAAAGACTTTATTTTTCAGAATTGGGACTTTATTTCTCAGAATTGCGAGTATATATATCTCATAATTCTGAGAAAAAAGTCAGAACTGCGAATTTGCATCACGCTATTCTGAGGAAAAATGTTAGAATTGTGAGATAAAAAGTCAGAATTACCTTTTTAAAAAAAAAAATATATATATATATATATATATATGTATTCAGTAGTGGAAACGGGCTTCCATACCTAACAGCATGCCATTCAGTACACCAGAGTAACAACACCCACACACACACATGATTCTGATATCAATCGAAAATTTGCATCAGGCATTAAAAAGGGAAATAGCATCTCAACATAATAGTTCCTCTACTGAAGTAGCCCAGCTCAGATGTGGTCGACTGATCACACATCCTCTGCAATCATCTTTCAGTACCTCCACGCTGCTTATAAAGCCTCAAACCTCCAGTTAAATCTAATGAAACACCAGCCTAAACATCCTCTGCCGTTCACAGAAGCCTCCGCCGCGCCCAGAATGGAAGATTGTAAATTCCACATTTATTAAAAACGCTCTGAAATATTTTTTTTCCAAACATGTCGTAGGCAAGCTTTCTAGATGCTCATCTGACGGCCGACTGTGTTTTATTTAGCTGAGCCTTCAGTTTGAGAGCGGTAGGTAGACTGACAACGCTTTTACTCATGACGGGGAATGAGCCGAACCGTGAACCGCCAAAACCAAGACGCCTGACAAAGCAAAACGAGAGTTTACTCAGAAAACAGCACGGTTATTAATAAACCAAATTATTTCATGAAAATAGAAAGAAATTCACGTTAACACCACCATAGTTTCATGAAACTATTACCACTTTAGTAACTACAGCCAATGTATTTTATATCATTTCATCCTTTCATAATCTCTTTCTTAGTTATCTTTAAGAAGGATTACACTCAACACACAATTTTTATTTTTAATACTGGTAGTGTTATTGAAGGAGTAAGTGAAATGTGACCTAAACTTGGCTCGAGTCAAATAGGGAAGCAGTTTCACCCCAAGCTTTAGACCTCAGTCTGAGTACAAAAACTTCACAGTGTGTCTTTGTTTCAAACACAGAGATCTACTATACAACTGTCTTTCACTGGAGTGACATGAGAATTGTAAGAGAAACAAGACTTTATTACAGCATTCAGAAGTGGATTACTTCTATTAGATACTGATACAGTTAAACTGCATGTAGTTCTTCAGAAAAATCCTTCAGGTCCCACAAATTCTTTGGTTTTTCTGCTTTTTTGCGTATTTGCACCCTTTCCAACAATGACTGTACGATTTTGAGGGACTGAGGGACTCATATGCAACTATTACAGAAGGTTCAAACACTCACTGATGCTCCAAAATGAAAAACAATGTATTAAGAGCTGGGGGGTGAAAACTTTTGAACAGAATGAAGATGTGTATATTTTTCTTACTTTGTGTAAATATGATATTTTTTTCCATTTAGTACTGCCCTAGATAAGCCACAGAATATACTTGGATGTTTTCCAGAAGACAAAATAAGTTAAATTTATCCTGATCTTCAAATTCAAAAATTTGCGCCCCCCAGCTCTAAAATGCATGGTTTTTAATTCTGGGGCATCAGTGAGCGTTTGAACCTTCTGTAATAGTTGCATATGAGTCCCTCAGTTGTCTTCAGTGTGAAAAGTTGGATCTCAAAATCATACAGTCATTGTTGGAAAGGGTTCAAAAACACAAAAATGCTGAAAAACAAAGAATCTGTGGAACCTGAAGGATTTTTCTGAAGAACAGCAGCAGTTTAACTGTTCAGAACAAACAACGGACTCATGAACAACTATCAATAAACAAAAAAACAGCTGTGGATCATTCAAGTAACAACACAGTGTTAAGAAATAAGTGTATAACTTTTGAATGGGGTCATTTTTATAAATTCCACTATTGTTTTCTTGTGGACTACACGTAAACGTCTTTTATGTCAAATATCTTATTAAGTCAGTACTAAAAAAAAAAAAAAAAAAAAAAAAAAAAAAAAAAACGCATCTTGTATGATACCTCTTATTTTGGTAAAATAATTAACATTTTGCAGACTCTGCAAGATGTATGTAAACTTTTGACTTTAACTGTATAAGCATTAAAAAAGTACTTATGGTATCAGATGGCAATAACATGGTAATTTGGTAGCTGTACTATTAAATAAAGGCCTATTTCAAAGAAAATACTCGATTCCTGATGTTCATTTCCAATGAATCCTCCATTTTTATGGCACAATTCAATACAAAACTGTCAGTTTTCCATCCTTTACAGAACAAGGCTCTTCTATTGTCTTACAAAACCATGCGTTTCCCTTTTATGTGCCGAAAGAGCTGCATTACAGTGATGTGCAGTAAAATCTGACAGACTGATCAAGTATCTCTCTGTCATCTGAAACCGCCATCGCCCTCCATTTATCTTCATCTCCACAGACCCTGTACTCCTTCACTTAATCTCATTTTACTGGCCTTTATCTTTATCTACAAGTGAGGCACTCAGCTGTGGACAAACTGAGACTGTGTTTTAATGAACGCCCATCTCAGATGGAGATCTGCCACTACATTTCCTCAGCTACACCTTCTTCAATCCTAAAGGAAAAATCAAAGGCATGAATCTCTTTCCACTGCTCGGGGGTTAAAGGAGCTCTGCTCTCACCGAAGTGCTGTTATGACAACACAGTGGCATTTTTTTCATCGTCCTCTTTCAACATTAATCTTCATCGGGTTTAATTTAAATCGCTGAGGCACTAAATGGGGTCCTTGAAGGAATGCAGAGGGCAGAACTGAACAGGCTAAATGCCCATCAAACTTCATCAGTCAACGTTAGAAGAGAAACGAAGGGGGACACGACAAACGAGACACACGTCTACCAGTCAGCATTAGTGCGATATTTTCATTATGTTGAAACGCATTCTGACAGGCTCCTCTGTGAGAGTGTTTGAGTGTTAAATAAGCATGCAGGGACCGACAAGATGTTGTGTTAGTGTTTCTGACAGTGTGAAATGAATTACACACCTGCCACGCACTCACTCTCATCTGTGGAAATACCTCACTTCAACTGAAACTGAAAAGTGTCCTCTGTAAAACAGTATACACTATGATTTTGGGCTGTCCCAGGTGTAAAACAATCATTGTGATTTCTTTAGTCACTATAGATTTGCTTCAGAAGGCCTTTATTAACCCTCTGAAGCTGTGTGGAGTGCTTTTAATGATGGACGAATGCACTTTATTGGACTTCAAAATCTCAACAGCCATTCATTGCCATTATAAATCTTTAAGAGACAGGAATTTTTTTTTTATATAACTCCGATTGTATTCATCTGAAAGAAGAAAGTCATACATCTAGGACAGCTTGAGGGTGAGTAAATCATGGTGTAATTTTCATTTTTGGGTGAAGTGTGCCTTTAAGCTCAAAGTATGCTTCGTTTTTGTATGTGTATCCAAATTCAATTTGATCTTCAGTGGACTTCAGAGGAAAAATATGACCCATGTAACGTAAACAGACTTTGTGTTTCATTGCATTCTTTGTTCTTGCAACAGTGTCACAACGTCATCTTTCATAGCACTCAGGTGATAATGGGCGGCACAGCATCTGCCAAAGAAATGAGACATTCCTTGTACTAGTGGTGTTCTGGCATCATTATCTCGCGCTGGCGCGCAAAGCGCCAGGAGGCACTCTTCCATCTTTCATTTGCTTTATTTCCGTTAACTAATGTATAACAGACACCCCGAACGCTGCCAAAACATTACAAAACCAAAGGTTTGATGACTATCCCAGCACAGTAAAATAGGGACCTTCAAGTCAATATGACGTCAGGCACCATCTGTCCCGCTCCAGTCTGGAGAGCAGCATCTCTGAAGGTGCCAGGCCATCGCTGGGGTGACTGTGTCACTCTATATTCCCCACGCTGGCAGGAGAGCGCCGGGTTTCAGAGCTTATCACCCTTTCAGGCAGCAGTGACCCTGATTTATGGGACACCAGGGAACAGTCAGACCATGGGCCAAATGGGAGGAACTTTCTCCTGACAGATGCTGCCATGTGTCAAACTGACAGGACCAAGCCTCGATCCAATGGAGCATTGGTTGAAATAAGGAAAATGATGGCCATAACTGAAGCCAAGTTTAAAGGATTAGTTCACTTCCAGTATAAAAATTTCCTGATAATTTACTCACCCCCATGTCATCCAAGACGTTCATGTCTTTCTTTCTTCAGTCGAAAGAAAATTAAGGTTTTTGAGGAAAACATTCCAGGATTTTTCTCCATATAGTGGACTTCAATGGTGGCCAACGGGTTGAAGGTCCACCATCCCTACACGAACCCAGTCGAGAAATAATGGTCTTATCTAGTAAAACGATTTTTATCCACAAATCATCTTTGTCTTTTTAACCACAAATCGTCAAGTGAAAGCTTGTCTTTCACTAGCTCTGCGATGTGCGTCTACATCTTCACGCATTACGCAGTCACGTTTGGTACTTTGGCAAAAAAACTCCATCTCATTGTCTCCTCCAACTTCGAAATCGTCCGACATCATTGTTTTACCTTTTTCTGTAAAGGGCGTTTGACTTTCTTTGTATATTCGCTTTGTAAACACTGGGTAGGTACTTCAACCTACATCACGCGTGACCTTTCCAGCGTGATTACGTAATGCGTGAAGTCAAGCTAGTGCAAGATGAGCATTTGTGGTTTAAAAGTATATCAATTTGTATTTTTCTTAGAAAATTATCAATTGTTAGGCCACAAAAGACCCTTACTCCTCAGCTGGGATCCTGTAGAGTCCTTTGAAGCTGCATTGAAACTGCGATTTGGACAATCATTCCATTTGCTCTCAATGAAATCCACCATATGGAGAAAAATCCTGCAATGTTTTCCTCAAAAACCTTCATTTCTTTTTGACTGAAGAAAGACAGACAAACATCTTGGATGACATAGGGGTGAGTAAATTATCAGGAAATTTCTATTCTGGAAGTGAACTAATCCTTTAAAACTTCTGGAATATAGGATTCTATGTTACAGTGACCTTTAGATACATAATCCATTTTTTTTGTTTGTTTGTTTTATTTCAACATTAAAAATTAATTTAGTTTTAAAAATTAATAAAATTTTATTAGTCCCAATACCATAATGAAGAAAAAAAACAATAAAAGTTAGCAGAAAATATATAAATATAATGAATAATAAATATATTTTTAAAAATCTAAAAATTGATTTTAAATCTCTTAAAACAATTTGACCTTTTTTTTTAAAAAAAAGATTTTTATTTTTTTAAAGAAAGGCGTTTTTTAAATTACTTGTTAGATTTTTTTAACAATCTGCTTCAGTGCTTATTAATATTTGAAAAACCTTTGTCTAACAGTATCATAGGTGTAACCAAAATGCAGAAACATAGAAACATACAAAAAGAAAAAAAAAAAAAAAAAAAAGGAAATTATATCCCCTTATAGACCCTTTAATAACTCCTTTAATAAATATATATATATATATATATATATATATATATATATATATTTTTTTTTTTTTTTTTTTTTTTCTAAAAACACATATTTAAAGACCTGAATGAAAATAATGCTCAGTATGTCCGAGTGTATTTGCTAGGCCGTGGGTTAATTTGGTTTCATTGGATAAAAAGTTTATAAAAACGCATTTCATTTTATTCTTAGAAATCATAATGTCTTCCTGTTCATCTAGAAACCATTCTTTGACAACCTCAGCCATATTCACCAAAATCACATGTGTGTAAGCCCTGCTTACCACCACTCGAGAAACAGCCCAACCACAACCGGCCATCAGCCCAAAACGGCTGACCGAAGCAAGGCCCTAATCGCCCGTCTGGCCCTGCTTAAGCCACACTTGGCCTAAAGCAAAGATTTAACACACTTACACTGTACTACACAAGGTTTTAAAAACCTTAATGCCTTTACAGATTATAATTAGCCTAAATCTAAGCACCTCCACATTTTTTTTTTTTTTTTTTGGCTGCATTAAAAAATGTAATACTGTGAAAAATTATTACAATTTCCTAGGATGACAAAACTGATTTTTCTTACTCCAGTCTCTTCAGTGTCACATGATCCTTCAGAAATCATTCTAATATGTTGATTTGGTGCTCAACAAACATTTCTTATTATTATCAATGTTGAAAACAGTTGTGCTGCTTAGTATTTTTGTGGAAACATTATATTCTTTTTTAAGGCAGAGGGATGTTGCTCTCAGTTTAATCACAAACTGTACACAACAGAACAATTTCAGGATCGCTGCACATGGTGGGATTAACTGTGACCCGGTCTGCATTGTTCTCAAATCTGCAGCTATTTGATGACGGCATGTCTAGCGTAGGTTCACACCCACCCCCTCCATTCCCACCGCCCCAAACTAACAAAACAAAAACAATTGCGCAAGCAGCATATTTCTGATGTATCGCAGTCTATTTTTTACTTCCTCTCACTACATGCCTTCTAGTCTCAACCCAGATGCCAGTGCCGCCCACTTTAAAGAACAAAGCGGGAATCAAGGGAGCGTCGTCTGCGGGGCACGTGCTTGGCTCCTGTCTGGTGTCACTTTATTACATGTCGCACTTTCATCCCCCCAAACCAGACAAAAAACAGTCTAAACATAGTTGAACTTCGGCCAAAAGAGGCCGTCTGGATCGCAATTATCCAATTCAGCGGGGAAAGGGAGCCGATTAACATCCAGGTTTCACTGAGGCACCAGATGTTTTTGCTCGACAAACAAATATTGGGAAGGCTGGTGCAGTTCTGGGTTGCTTTTCTTCACGTGTGATATCTGACACCGCTGTAGTGTTTGTGAATGGGAAGCATGAGAGTGGTGTGCTATTATGGAGCAGTCTGATACCCCAGACAGGCAGTAAACTCCACCCTGTGTGGTCCACTCGTGTGATGGAGGCATGGGTGTGCTCCAACTCTCAAGTGTCTAATTTGTCTCAGTTCAAACCTAAAAGAGAGTTCAGTTTAAATTCATGCAAACAATGTGGTATATAGTTTAGTTTTGGTTATTCGCTCATTAAAAAAAATAGTAAACCAATGCAATTCACACATTTATATATTTTAAGTAAATTTCTGAATAGCATGAAGTAAAAAAACAAAGCTAAACAAAAAAAACTAATGTAAAATTAGCAGCTGTGGTAACAACTTACCACAGCAACATTTTAGGTTTTATGGATTTAACTTCAATTTACATTTAAATACTGCAATTTCATTAACTGATATAATGTTAACATACCAAACTGGAGGTACTAAAATCTTTTTGTACCTTTGTAATACACTGATAACCACCAAAAGCAGGTGGTGATGAGAAAGTCACATGATGAACCAAAGCTCATCACGAGCAGCGTTTAAATACTAACATATATAGAAGGTGCACAGTATCATTCAATCAAACACTAAGCACCATCATGGTAACACGCATTACACTGAAATAATGCAATAAACATATGTATATATACAACAGATGTAAAATACAACCCTAATGTACAAAACTGCTAAAAAAAAAAAACATCAAATGAGAAATGTAATGCTAGGAATTTTGGGAATGTCAATTTACGGTTATTCATACGCTCTTTATCACTTCAAAAATGGAGTGAAGTTTTTCACCATATATAGAAGGGGAACTTACCATTAACTAATTAATAGGATTTTACTGTTGCATTTTTACCATTAAAATCACGGTCATTTTTACGGTGCATAACTGTCCCGATATCATAATGAAGACAAAAAACCCTCAATAAAATAATGAAATCTAGAAATGAAATCTAGAAATCTATAAAATAATGAAAAAAAAGTTGAAAATAAGTAGCCTAGGCAAGCAGTATTAAGTACTAATATAAATAACATTTTTAAACTTTTGTCTGCCAAATCCAAGTCATCATACCATATTTATTGTGTCAAGGTGATTAAATCATTATTCATAATATATGTAAAACAAAAATACCCTAACAAAAAAAATATTTAAAAAACATTTAGGAAAATAATGATTAAATGTATACATTTATACATTTAATCATATTCAAGATGCACATTCACATAATTCACATATTCAAGATGCAAGAAAAAAAATAATAGTTGCCACATTAAATTTTCACACATATTAAACAAACAATTCTTGAAAATAGACGTTTACAAGTTTTTCAACAACTATATGTAACCAACATGTATAGAAAGAAAATAAAAACAGTTATGGAAAAAACATTTCAAAGACTTTGGATTATGTGTTTTTAGGGCTCTATTAAATACGGGGGGGGGTTAAATAAAAAAAATATATGAATGCATGTCTAATTAATTGAGATAATTCTTACAAAAATATCAGCAATTTATTACAAGTTTAGCAAATATTAAATGTTTAAGACCCTTTTTAAATTCAGTTCTATTTTTACCAAATAATCAATAATCAATAAGCATCTCTAATTGATTTTATTTAAAAAAAAAAAAAAACTATTACGTTGTGTTGTGTATTTAGATTTTTCTGGTTAATAAATTCTGGTAAATAATTTTTCTGGTAAATATTCCTTACAAATAATGTTTAATAACGATTTTAGTAGTAGTAGTACTACTAATACATGAAGTCATACATTTCTGTCACAGTTTCTTTAAGTTAAACTAAACTTTTATTTTGACGGGTTGCTGTGAAGGCTTTTAAGTTTCTGTTTGTATTTGATATGACAATATTTTTTCCTAAATTAAACAGTAAAATGCTCAAGAAGTGACTCTCAGAGCAGTTCTAGAGATTATCTTTGTGTTTATGTACTCATATATTGAAGTGGCACAGTAAACGAAACCGCGCATCTGTGCCATTCATTCACACAGAGACATGCATTTAAATAGCATTTTTGCAGCTTAATATTCACAGATATAAATATATATAGAGAGAGAGAGAGAGAGAGAGAGAGAGAGAGAATTTATTAATCCAAAATTGCGCAAATTCCATGACATTCCGTGTTATATAGTAAATTCAATTTTTATGACTGGATTCTGTAATTCCATCCATGTTTTCCCCATCGCGGAAATCATAAACAACATTTTTTCTTTTCTTATGTCTCACTAACCTATTTATCAATATGTAAACTAAAAGCTGCCGCTGTACTATTTTTAACAGTATCATCTGAAATCAAGCACAAGAATTTTTGATTTACTATATCTACCTCGTCAGCTACACCAACAACAGATTTTCTCACAGACATCTCGATTTCACAACTGAATCTGCTTTTGATTTCGTCAAACCTCTCAATTTTTACTCAAACAGATGTTTCTGAGCAGCGGAAAGGGATTGGACCTGGTGGGTTGGCCAGGGTCAAATAGCAATGTCTTCCTAGCGTGACAAGCATGTAAACAGTCAAACAACTTACTTTATCAATAATGGCATAAACAGAAAAAAAAAAAAAAAAAAAAAATCAAGAATTCCTCTATCGGTTTCTCTGTTATTCTGAAACGGTCATCTGATTTTTCTCACTAGATGTACACAGAGCTATTCCAGGGCACTATAATTGAGTTGTCACTGCCATTCAGAAACAAGAATAGCCCTTTCCCAGTCATGGGCTGTTGCAGAAAGAGGAATTCAAAATACAGCTCTCCCGTCATTTACTGTACCACTAAACTCCGGAAACTAGTATCTCACTTGGTATCTAGCTTGACCCCAGTATTTGTGTATGATGTGGAAACTGGCATCCATCATTGTGCTTGAAACGCTAAATGTGGTTTGCAGACACTCAACACACATCAAAACAATGTAGTATGAATTTCAAACAGCTACACACACAGGCATGACATTTTTAAAGAGCTGCACACAAATGGATGAAGAATAGGGGGGCCACTGCGCTGGAGCTTTTAATAGTGTGTGTGAGCGTGTGTGTGTGTGTGTGTGTGTGTGTAGCGAGCTCCATTAGTGTGATTGCTATGGTGTATCTCCTCCCACTAATGCTCCCAGAACACCTTGTCTGCTACACCAGCCCGAATGGGATCACAGCAAGGGTGTATTAGCTCAGCCTGCGACACAGTTTGTTCAAACACACGCACAACAGAGGGACCAAAAGTGCGATAAAATCAGTTAATGTCGTCGTTCTTAAAACAGCAGCAGTGTTTTTAATATCTCCGTCTCCACCACAGTGGTTTTAACTCATCCTTATCCACCTTCTCGCACATTCAGCATCAGAAAAGTGTGGAAAATTGCTACTAAACTGCACTTTAATTTTGGAGTGCAAAAATACAGTCGATTTAGTGTAAATTGGCAAAAATGATGCATGGCGCAAGCTGCTGTGGCAACGTGGCACATCTAGACAGCCCACTCAGCAAACCACCTTTAGACATGAAAAGCTGCAACTCATTTAAAAACACATGACCAGAGTGTAGCATACGTTCTTCCTTCTGGAGCCATGCAGCCGAAGCGCGCCGTGTTAGGCTGGGCTTTACAAATTTACAAAATTATACCGGTTTTACCAGACAACATAGTGTGAGGCTTGGTTTTACAACACTTCAAACTGTTACTGGCTTGTTACAAACTTCCCTTAAGTAAAGATTAGACTGGCCTTTACTAGACCACAGGCTAAGCTAAGCTTTACTATACCACAGAATAGGCTAGGCTTTACTAGTTTACAGAACAATACTGGTTTTACTAGACTATGTAGTATGAGGCTGGGTTTACAAACACTGCAGATTGTTACTGACTTGTTACAGACTTCCCTTGAATAACGATTAGCCTTGCCTTTACTAGACAACAGACCAGGCTAAGATGTACTATACTACAGAAAAGGCTGGGCTTTAGTAGAGTATAGACTACAATGTGATTTACCTGGGTTTTACTACACTACAGTTTTATACAGTCAAAGCTGAATTTGTCACGACTACAGATTAGGCTGAGGTTTTTAAGACTATGTACTAACCTAGGTTTTACTACATTATATTTAGTTACAAACCAGGCCAGGCTTGTCACACTTGCCTACAGATTAGGTTGACTTTTATTTAACTTACAGACAAGGCTGGGTTTTATTAGACTACTGAATATGATGGGATTTTCTAGATTACAGTCTATGTTGTATTTTACCAGACTATGTATGTACCAAACTTGGTTTTACTACAGTAAAGTGTGTTACAAACAAGACTGGACTTGTTACAATTGACTACAGATTAGGCTGGGTTTTGCAAGACTACAGATTTGGCCAGACATTACTAGACTGCAAAATATGCTGAGTTTCACTAAACTACAGACCAAGGTGGGCTTCATTAGACTACAGACCAAGATGGGCTTCACTAGACTACAGACCAAGCTGGGCTTCACTAGCCTACAGACCAAGCTGGGCTTCACTAGCCTACAGACCAAGCTGGGCTTCACTAGACTACAGAATATGCTGGGCTTCACTAGACTACAGACCAAGCTGGGCTTCACTAGACTACAGACCAAGCTGGGCTTCACTAGACTACAGACCAATCTGGGCTTCACTAGACTACAGACCAAGCTGGGCTTCACTAGACTACAGACCAAGCTGGGCTTCACTAGACTACAGACCAAGCTGGGCTTCACTAGACTACAGACCAAGCTGGGCTTCACTAGACTACAGACCAAGCTGGGCTTCACTAGACTACAGACCAAGCTGGGCTTCACTAGACTACAGACCAAGCTGGGCTTCACTAGACTACAGACCAAGCTGGGCTTCACTAGACTACAGACCAAGCTGGGCTTCATTAGACTACAGACCAAGCTGGGCTTCACTAGACTACAGACCAAGCTGGGCTTCACTAGACTACAAACCAAGCTGGGCTTCACTAGACTACAGACCAAGATGGGCTTCACTAGACTACAGAATATGCTGGGCTTCACTAGACTACAGACCAAGCTGGGCTTCATTAGACTACAGACCAAGCTGGGCTTCACTAGACTACAGACCAAGCTGGGCTTCACTAGACTACAGACCAAGCTGGGCTTCACTAGACTACAGAATATGCTGGGCTTCACTAGACTACAGACCAAGCTGGGCTTCATTAGACTACAGACCAAGCTGGGCTTCACTAGACTACAGACCAAGCTGGGCTTCACTAGACTACAGACCAAGCTGGGCTTCATTAGACTACCAACCAGACTGGGCTTCACTAGACTACAGACGAGGATGGGCTTCACTAGACTACAGACCAAGCTGGGCTTCATTCGACTACCAACCAGACTGGGCTTCACTAGACTACAGACGAGGATGGGCTTCACTAGACTACAGACGAGGATGGGCTTCACTAGACTACAGACCAGGTTGGGCTTTATCAAGATTACAGACCAAGCTGGGCTTCACTAGACTACAGACTATGCTATGTTTTACTAACCTGGATGCTAAACTGGGTTTACTAGACTACAGAACGGGCTTAGTTTTTTTCCTAGACTGCAGACTAACCTGGGCTTTACTGCACTACACTTTTGTTACAAACAACGCTGGACTTTAACAGACATTACTACAGATTAGGCTGGTCTTTACCAGACCACAGAATTTTCTTGTCTTTACTAGATTAGTCTGGGCTTTAACAGACTTCACAGGCCCAGGTTTATTGTATTACAGCCCCAGCCCAGGCTTTACTTGACTGTACGATACAGACCGGCTTGTTTATACTACAGACTAGTCTTCTCTGAGTTTCAGTCTAGACCAGCCTTCACTAGACGTCACAAGAATACATTATAGGCTTGGATGAGCTAGACTAGGCAGGGAAAAGAAACATCAGGCCCTCTACAGAAGCAATGACCTTTCAAAAGAAATCTTGTATCACAACATGACCTTATCAGTTCACTTTAGGAAATATATGTTTTTTTAAGAAATTAATCAGATTTATGAAACCCAAAATAACCATCACCCTTTTAGAAAAATATACATACTAAGAACATGCCATTTAATGTCACAGACAATAGTAAAGAAGTTTTCGCTGTGCCATAAATAGAAACTGTTACTATAAAAGCACAATGGCCTTTGCTTGAGTGATTTCGTCAATCTAAATAATGCGCTCTATTAACTCAAACAGGTTTTATTGCGACTTGTCTCTTGCACCGTCACGGGACTGCCCTAAGCAACCAGTTTCAAACAAACACAATCTCCCTTAGGACTGCTGTTAAGTGCTCCATAAAAAACAGAGGTAACTCTAGAGTACTAGGGTTAAAATGCTCACCTACAAACACACACACAAACACACACACACACACACACCAGTGTCATATCAAAATCAAAACACATTACTAATGGACTAAATTTCCATGCAAGAAAACACCACATGCTAAAGTTGTGTGGATCGCTCTTCATGGCAGTTCAACTCAACAAAACCTCCATTGTTTAAGCTGAGTGAGTGTGTATGTGTATGTATGTATGTGTGTGTGTGTAAGTGAAAGAGAGAGAGAAACAAAAGAAGGGAAAGTGCAACACGCAGCTGTGATCAGAGACAACTACCTACTTGACTGGGTCAAAATCCCTTTGAGAAAGGGGAATCAGCACACCAACCCAAATTTTAGAAAACATTTAACTGAAACAAATCAAACTTATGTGACATTTGCAATGAGTTGTGAAGGTTCCTCATCTCTTGCAAGCTCATTAGTATATAGATCCATTTGCTTTTAGTGTGGAAGTACTTGTCAACAGGAAGACCTTTTGCCCTGCAGTGGACACTTCAAAGAAAAACTTGTGGGGACACAACACATCAAGTGTTACGAGACATACTGGACTGACCACAACTCTTCACAAAAACTAACACCTAACACAAGGCCCCATGTTACTTTGCCCAACAGTTTAATGGTTAACCCAAGATCTAAGATGCCGTCTTAAAGGCATAGCGCACCTAAAATAAAAATACCGTCATTATTTATTAACCCTCACGTCGTTCAAAGCCCATATGACTTTCATTTCTTCCAAAATATCCTACTTAATGCAACAGGCATTAATGTGAATTGGGGCTGTCAAGCTCTAAAATGACAAAAATAAGCCACGTATGAGTGATTCATACATCTTGTATGAAATATTTAAAACCTTTTAAGTCAAGCACTAGTTTTATTTGAGAAAGAATCTACAATTTAAGCCATCATTCACTGAAAAGATACTATAAAAAAATACCAACAATTCAACAAATGTACATGACAAATAACAAATATCTAAACATCTATTTAGCCAACTTGTCAAGGAATACACCTGTAAAGCCTAGAACAAAAGGTGGAATAATTTCCCTCCAAACACTGACGATTTACAGTATTACAAAACTGATAGAAAACAAAAGTGTGCTGTTATTAGTTAACTTCAACTCGGACTACCTGAAAAACAAAAGGCGACATGGAAAGACAGACATTGGCTTCTGTTCTTAATGACTGCTTTAATTTAAAGCGACTGCAAGGGAGTGTGTAAACTCCAGGAGACTGATGAAGGCGCAGTCTGACAAAATGAAGACCAAATGTGTGCGCTGGATAAGCATTCAATGCGTAAGAAACGGTTCCCACACTCCCCACATTGAAGAACCACTGTGTACTAACCATATGGGAGAAACTGCAATGCTACTGCTTTTTGACTGCTTTTATGGTGTGTTTGTCCTTTTTGGATCTTCACAGATGTGGTCACTATAAACAGCTGCTGTGTGAAAAGTAGCTGTATGAACATCCTTCAAAATTCATCCGGCTCTAAAAAAACATGAGGATGCGTAGCTACATAAAAACGTCATTTTGGATGAGCTATTCTTGTAAAATAATGTTAAAATTAAAAACCTTGCTTTTGAGAAGCAGGATTTGTATTTGTTTTTCAGAGATGAACAAGCAGAAACTGCTGTTTCACACTCCTCATATGTCTATAAGATTTCAGCAGCGGCAGCAACATTAAAAATTCAGCTGCTGCAAAAATAGCAGCGCTCTAGAGCTCAACAGAGCCTGTCGAAATGTAGACATGCAGGTGGCGTTTGCCCATTTTAGAAACCCCCCCCAAAACACTAGATGCACACTCTGGGATAATGACTTTGCTTCTTCATTGTTTAAGGAAAAACTTTTAGCAACTTAAAACATTACTGTGTTGAATTAAAAATATATGTACATATTTATATCAATTTACATATAACATTGTAAATATTGACCTAATCATAGGGCTGGGCGATAATTCGATAACGCTAATTATTGCAATATAATTTTCCTTGATGAAACGATATGAAGAGTTCGATAAATGTTTGATATAATTTTTATGTGCCAAAAGCGGAACGAAATAGCGCGAAATAGCTCGGACCGTTTATTCGCTCGGACCAAAGTTCAAACTGCCGCGCTGTGTGAGCTCACTAGAGCAGATGCATTTATTATCAAGATGCGGCACGGATGCGCCTGGAAAAACAGTGCACGTCGCGACCGCATCGCTTCCGTTATGAGTGTAGCTCATAACGAACTTGAGCAAAAAAAAAAAAATGGGTCAGAATAAATTTAACCATATAAAACTGAGGTTGCTACAATTTTTACAGATGTTACTGATTGATAATGAACAAAAATTTACCTCTGCATCCTCAAGCTACTATCAAATGTGCATTTCTAAGAGACAAAAAAAAAAAAGTTATATTATTATTATCATCATTATCAGACACCCAAACCTGTTTCTTGATTTGAAACAATGTAACTCTGTTTAGATATTTATTTTGTTAAGGAAACTTAATGGTCTGGTTTCTACAACTTTCACTTTGGAGCAAAAAATCGGACTTTAAACTTGAAAGAAATAAAGATTTGACATTTACCGTGATAATTATCAATATCGACTGATATGAAAAAAATTATCATGATAATTTTTTTGCCCATATTCCCCAGCCCTACCTAATCATGAAAATACTTGTGTGAATTATGACCTAAATCAGTATGGCCGCCAATACATTATGCATCCCTTAAAGGGAAATACTGTCATTAATTACTCACCCTCATGTTGTTTCAAAAGAACTTCTTGCATGGACTATTTTAATGATGTCCTTACTACCTTTCTGGGTTTTTAATGTGTCAGATGTATTGCTGTCTATGCAGGATCAGAAAGCTCTTGGATTTCATACAAAAAAAAATCTTAATTTGTGTTCCAAAGATGAATGAAGGTCTTACAGGTTTGGAACGACATGAGTAACTAATAACAGAACTTTCATTTTTTGGTGCACTATTCCTTTAAATGTAAATTTACAGCCAACTGTAAGTAATAGAAATTCTAGCATAATAGAAATTCTAAATGTAATGACATTGTCAAAATGTCTTCACATCTGCCATTGGGTTTGCTAAAAGTAAAAGCGACAGTGGAACGTCATTACTAGGCACCTCTGGGAAACGAAAGGCTGTCTTTAAAGGACACAGCAACAAATCAATGACGGGAACTTCATTAATGAAGAAGTAGAGCTTGACAGTTAACAATGGCCCTGAAAAGGGAGTTGTCCCTGGTAATCTGTGACAAACCCCCTGGACGGGACAGAGGGCCTCCCTGCCCCCATTAACACTCCCTAAACAAAAGCCACTGCACTTGTGAACCCTAGCAGATCAATGCACCCTGCTCCACCCAATTAATGGGATTTCCTCAACCGCACTTTTCCAACATGTCACCAGGGATTCAGGGTCTTCGGCATCTATCATGTGAGATACAGAACTCTGTTGGGAAAGAGCCATGACTTTGGCCCAAATCAAAGGGGAAATTAACCAGAAAAACAGCATGGTGACCACCAAAGCAGCACTCACTCTGAAACAACTCTCCTGTTCGGCTGATGTCACCCAAGCTCTCTTATTTTCCAGTGAAATCTTCATAAATATAATCCACATTAATTTTACAACTTATAGTTTCCAGTTGAATATCTTATTGAAAACAGCAAACTCCTGTAATTAAACGGCATGCTGACTTCCTAATCATTCATGAGGATTGAATTATGGTCTAAAAAGACAGGTTTGAAAGGCGTCTTAACATCCAGGGAGAACAGATGCTAGTGTTGTTTTAGCTTTTGTCCAATTCCTGGTTGCTTTAAACCCCCAAACCTCACCTGTTCCACAGAGCAGCTGTTGGTTCCATCAGTATTGTTGACACTAGTGATCAAAAACCAATCCAAGGAGACTATATCCTAACCAAACTGGTTCAGCAGGTGATCATCCACAGCTGGTTATCAGTATATGGCCTGTTTTAAACACTGTGGCCTTCCAGCATGCCTTTACTGGGCAATCAATTAAGGTTTCTAGGGAAAACATTTCAGGATTTTTCTCCATATAGTGGACTTCAATGGGAGCCAATGGGTTGAAGGTCCAAACTGCAGTTTCAGTGCAGCTTCAAAGGGCTCTACAGCTGAGAAATAAGGGTCTTGACTAGCGAAACAACCGGTCATTTTAAACAAAAATTGTTTGCACTAGCTCTTGCACTAGTTCGACTTCACACATTACAAAGTCACGCTGGAAAGGTCACACATGATGTAGGCGGAAGTACCGACCCAGTGTTTACAAAGTGAATGTGCAAAGTAATTGTACTTTTTGTTAGAAAATGACTGATCGTTTCGCTACATAAGACCCTTATTCCTCAGCTGAGATCACGTCCCTTTGAAGCTGCGTTGAAACTGCAGTTTGGACCTTCAACCCGTTGGCTCCCATTGAACTCCACTATATGGAGAAAAATCCTGGAACGTTTTCCCCAAAAACCTTCATTTCTTTTTGACTGAAGAAAGAAAGACATGAACATCTTGGATGACATGGAGGTGACTAATACGCAACCAGCATTTTCCACATTAGTGTAAATCAACATGAATGTCCGCATGCAATTTATTTTCGCATGCAATTTATTTGTTTAAACAAATGGGGGGAAAAAATATTCTGCAGCCATGTGCATTTCTTATTGGTTGGCCCTTTTCTTCTTAGTGTGATGGAAAATCAGTTAGAACACCTGCTTAAAATAAAAAAAACTGTTGCATTGACAGCATGCAAATGTTTGTGCCAGTTGAGCAGACGCATTATAAGCCGCTCATTCAAATTAAAATGTTTATCGCATCAAACGTGAACAGGCCTTAAGCTTTTTACACAAGGTAGGTTCCAGCTGACTAAGACAACAACAATCAGTTTAAAGTTTAAAGGATTAGTTCATTTCCAGAATAAAAATTTCCGGATAATTTACCCACTCCCATGTCATCCAAGATGTTCATGTATTTCTTTTTTCAGTCAAAAAGAAATTATGGTTTTTGAGGAAAACATGGATTTTTCTCCATATAGTAGACTTCAAATGGGATCGGCGGGGATCGGCAATTCCACCCCAAGGAATAAGGGTCTTATCTAGCAAAAAACGATTGGTCATTTTCTAAAAAAAATAAAAATGTACATACTTTTTAACCACAAATGCTCATCTTGCACTAGCTCTGTGATGCATGTCTATGACTTCTGTGTACTGCAGATCAACTGGGTAGGGTTGTGAGAAAAACTTCAAAATTGTCTGACGTTGTTTTACCATTTTTAGTAAAAAGCTTTTGACTTTCTTTGCACGTCCGCTTTGTAAACAATGAGTCAGTACTTCCCCCTAGGTCAATCATGACCTTTCCAACGGACTACGTAATGTGTGAAGTTGAGCTAGTGCAAGATGAGCATTTGTGGTTAAAAGTACAGAATTTTTGTTTTGTTTTGTTTTTTTTTAAATAGCCGATCGTTTTGCTAGATAACACCCTTATTTCTCGACTGGGGTCATGTAGAGCCCTTTGCAGCTGTATTGAAACTGCAATTTGGACCTTCAACATGCTGATCCTCATTAAAGTCCATTATATGGAGAAAAAACCTGGAATGTTTTCCTCAAAAACCTTAATTTCTTTTCAAAAGACATGAATATCTCGGATGACATGGAGGTGAGTAAATTATCAGGAAATTTTTATTCTGAAAATGAACTCATCCTTGAACCCTATTTTTGTTGTGTTCTACATAAGCAATAAGGTTAACACCTCTAAAAAAAAAAAAAAAAAAAAAAGAGTCTAATTTGTTAAGAATAGTTAATGTATTAGCTAACATGAACTAACAATGAGCACTGAGTTTTACAGTATTTATTTAGCCATAGGTTTTCAGCAGACAACAAGGTCAAAGCCAACATTTCGTAGGGATGCCAGGAATGCCATAGTGATTTCCCAACTTTCCCCGTAATCCCCAAATGGAGTCATTCAGCGGGATCACACACTTCACTGACACACTGTGAACTCTGTGTGGAAGGCACAAAGATGCACTCAAACCACACAAGGGTGGGCAGCACTGGCTTCGAATGTGTTTGAAACACTTTCTAAAGATAAAGTGCTACCAAGGAGACAAAACTCCTGCCAATATCTGAACTAGAGAGTCAGCTTATGCTCAGTACAAACTAGGCTATACAGCTCACTTTGGCCTACAAAAGCGGGCTAAATTTATAAAAGTGGGTTAAAATTATTTAAAAGAACGTCTGCTAGTTATATCCATGTCCGAGGCAACGTCATACCAGAAAATCAGCTTTGAGAAAATGTGAGAGAACATGCAGGTATCATATGAAGCGCTGATGCATATTGATTCTGAACCCGTTGCCCTCATCTGACCTCGCAACAAGACAAGGACACATCCGACCATAAATCAACCCCACTCTCCCACGGCATGAAAGAGAGAGGCTATTAAACTAAAAACACCAATATGTTGCAGAGTCCATCATCTGATTTGTGGTCTAAAAAGCTCATTTTACTCATAAGGTGACTCGAGACTAACAAGACGCAATCAATAAATGCTGGAAGAGCACAATCCTTTGTGTTCGTATAGACAAAAACGACTTAATTAAATATAGGATTATATGCGACTCTGGACCACAAAACCAGTCATAAGGGTCAATTTTCTGAAATTGAGATTTATACATTATCTGAAAGCTGAATAAATAAGCTTTACATTTATGTATGGTTTGTTAGGATAGCATATTTGGCTGAGACACAACTATTTGAAATCTAAGGGTGCAAAAAAAAAAAAAAAAATATTGAGAAAATCACCTTTAAAGTTGTCCAAATGAAAATCTTAGCAATGCATATTACTAATCAAAAATTAAGTTTTAATATATTTACAGTTGGAAATGTACAAAATATGATCATGGAACATGATCTTTATGTAAAATCCTAATGATTTTTGTCATAAAAGAAAAATCATTTTGATCCATACAGTGTATTGTTGGCTATTACTACTTATGCCTAGTTTTGTGGCCCAGGGTCACATATATCCTTTGTGAGTACAGAAACATTAAAACTCTAATGATTAAGTGAATGTTTGGTTATGAACAGCCTATAAACTTAAGATTAAACATTTTATTGTTTCAAAACTGTACTTTTATCCACTTTTTAACCAGATATTGTTGTCTCAAACTGCATAGTAATGTTTTACGGCTTTTATTTCCCCTGTGGCTGAAGCTTTTACAACTCCAGGCCTCAAATTAACTTGTTTTCCAGTGTAATTGCTTTAAAAAGAAATTATAATTCCTTCTATCTTGTCCTGTTTATTATCTGGCAAAAGCTACAAGTTAAATTAGGCCCTTACGTTTAAGTGGCTGAAGCAATGAGACCCACGAGGGAAGCCGTTTCAAAGTGATGAGACAATACGGTGAAGAATCATAAACATTTCCTGTGAACGGAGCTACAGAACAATTACAACACAGAAAGCACATGAAGGAGCATCTGAAAACCTTCTCTGACAAAACCAGATTCTGACTCTGTGTGTTGGTCAGTGTTAGACGAATGACAAAAACGCCCAACTTACAGCAATTCCATAAAACTGCAAATATGTGGACAGCACTATTTATGTCCCTGAAGCAATTACCACAAAGCCAAAGAGTGAACAAACAGCATGCAAGTGGAGGAAGACCAAAAACAATCATTTAGTTCCAGACTTCCTGAGTTCTTCATAGAAACACAGAGCCACAGGACAGAACGCAGTTACCCATTTGCAGAATTACCTTGAAAGCACAGGAATCATTTAACCCAACGGCATTACAAAATACGCTCGCAATAAACTGCCGAACAACACACCTTGCTATTAATATCAGCGTAAGTCACATAGCAACTGTTTCGACCATCTCGACACGTTACGTTACTGCTATCTGTATACTTAATAAGAAGTCCAAACAGCCTGCAGCATCTATCACGGGTATAATCTGGAGCTGTGATGATGCAGATC
The DNA here is from genome assembly GCF_022985175.1 of Labeo rohita. NCBI lineage: Eukaryota > Metazoa > Chordata > Actinopteri > Cypriniformes > Cyprinidae > Labeo > Labeo rohita. Next base: position 23,015,397 of record NC_066885.1, on the reverse strand, counting down.
CCACAGGAAGCTGTCTCTATTCAACACAACACAAAAGCAGCAGAGCCCATCAGAGCTGAAAACGGCTATTTATATCTGGTCAGGGCGAGGCTTCAGTCACTTATGAGATGTTTCATACAATCTTTTTATGAACTTTAAATGCAGCGTATTAGCATTCCCTGTTTGAAAATCCAGTTTAAACTGAAAGACGTGTTTAGGAAACGCATCTAATATGAGCATCTTTACTGATGGATGGTTTTAGAGGGGTTTGTCAACAAAGTAAACTAGATGAACACCTGCTTGGACAATATGAGAGATCAGCAAACGATTAATCGCAATTAATCACATTCAATAAAAGTATATATTTACATAGTATATGTGTGTACACACATAAATGTATATACTTAAAAATTCTTTTATATTATTTATATTTTATATATAAATCTAACATATTTCCCTTAATATATACATATATGTCTAAGTATTTATATACACATAATAAATATACACAGTACACACACCTATATCATGTAAACAAACTTTAATTTTGGATGCGATTAATTACGATTAGTCACGATTAATCGTTTGACAGCCCTATTTTTGATCTTTTTTGCAGCTGTTCATTATGATGTCCAAAGTTGGACCATCTTAAGGATGTCAAAATGCTTTTGTAGCTAGTGAGATTTAAAGGATAAAATGTGAGCTGTTGAATAAGAAATATGTGACCCTGGACCACAAAACCAGTCATAAGAGTCAAGCTGAATAAATAAGCTTTCTATTGATGTATGGTTTGCTATAATAAATCAATATTTGGTCGAGATATATAACTATTTGAACATCTGAATTCTGAGGGTGCAAAAAAATCAAAATATTGAGAAAATCATCTTTAAAGTTGTCAAATGAAGTTCTTAGCAATGCATGTCACTAATCAAAAGTTTTGATATATTTACAGTAGGAATTTTACAAATATCTTCATGGAACCTTGACTTAATATCCTAATGATTTTTGGCATAAAAATCAATAATTTTGACCCATACAATGTATTTTTGGCTATTGCTACAAATATACCCCAGCGACTTAAGACTGGTTTTGTGGTCCAGGGTCACATATGAGATGTTTTAATTGTAACAGGTGTTGATCAACTATTTTTTTTTCTTCAATATAAATTCTAACAAACTCAATGTATCTGTTTCAGCCTGCGCGTGGTATTTTCTCCAAATATGCAATGAATAATAAAACTGTTTGTTGTTTATTATATCTCATCAGGATGAGACAATGCAATACAGCAGTTGTCTAATGGGTGAGGCATCAACAAAGAGGGAACGCGGATTTGCCTCCTCAGTAACTCATTTAGTAACTCCAAGGGGGGGCAATAGCTGACTCTAGTGGTCTTGTAAGAAGGCAAAACACTCAGCGAGGTTTTTAAAATCGCAAAATAGCAGGTTAGATAAAGTTATGTGCCTCACCTCCTCCAGTGCGGCTACAGTGTTCCTGCAGTGAGTCATTCTAGTGGTGAAGTTTGAGGCGGTGGGCGATTTATAATCTTCATTCGTCTCCGCCACAAACTCCGCCACTGTGATCTGGTCCGGCATTGTATTTCCTTTGGTAAAAACCACAGATATCGGTTTTAATCCTCGCAATGACCGGTCGTGGTGCACTTAGTGTCGAAATTCAGAGATAAAACGACGAAATAAAACTCTCATGAGCGTCCTGAAGTCTTCTCATCGCTGTGTTTTGTCCTCGGTGGATTAAGACAAGTTGGGAATTATTAAAAATCATTAGCCAACTACAAAGAAGTGGCGCTTCTACGACGGGAAAGATCTCTCTCACGGTGTTGGTTCTCACTTCTTCCAGTGTAAGTGTGAATTCAGTCCGCCCGTTTGATAATAAGCCAGTCTGATGATGTAGTCCTCATCTGTTAAGGGACAGGAGTGTACGTTGTCGTGATGGGATTGCTGCAGGCTTTAGATCGATGCAGCTCTTGCAGCGCAATTCAATGAAAGCGCAGAAATTGACAAAGTAAAGGTGGAGGAGATTCAATGGGAAAGGAGTGACCAATGAGGAACCAGAGCTACCAGCGGTCAGCCAATCGGAACGGACGCAGGGCGTGGCCTGGTTGTAGATCGCCTTTAGTATCGTGAGCGCCTCTCTTAAGGTGGAGAAGGAAATGTCTTGTGAGTGTAAATATAGAAATTGATGTTTAATGTCTCTCTGAGACATTTTTACGAATTATAATTTTTTTAAGTTCATGCTATCATGATTAAATACTGATTTTTATTCCTAAAAAACACGTTTATGTTTTTAAAACAATAGTTCACCCAACAGTTTTACAAAAATGGGATACACACGTGGATTTGAGATTGCTTTCGCCAATAAATTAATGTTGAGAGCGAATTTACGTCCCAAGCAAAATGTAGTTGTAGTTGGAAAATGTTTAAGTCTTTATATGAGTGAGAAACTGAATAAGTCCTTACTGACTGAAAATCTTGCCAATAAATATTATCGTTTTTAAACGCATCCCTGGTGAAAAAAACAGCATATGCTGGTAGATATGTTTTGATGCTGGAATGCTGGTTAGATAGGTTTTGATGTTGGTTTAAGCTGGTCCTTTGCTGGTTTTTGCTGGTCATGTTGCTGGTCAAGGACCAGCATGAACCAGCAAAGGACCAGCTTAAACCAGCATCAAAACCTACCTAACCAGCATATGCTGGTTTTTTCACCAGGATTTGAGATTGCTTTCGCCAAAAAATTAATGTTGCGAGCGAATTTACGTCCCAAGCAAAATGTAGTTGTAGTTGGAAAATGTTAAAGTTTTTATATGAGTGAGAAACTGAATAAGTCCTTACTGACTGAAAATCTTGCCAGTAAATATTATCGTTTTTAAATGCATAAAACCAGCATATGCTGGTAGATATGTTTTGATGCTGGAATGCTGGTTAGATAGGTTTTGATGTTGGTTTAAGCTGGTGCTTTGCTGGTTTTTGCTGGTCATGTTGCTGGTCAAGGACCAGCATGAACCAGCAAAGGACCAGCATAAACCAAATAGTTTGTTTGTTTGTTTGTCTGTTTTCTTTTTCTTTTCCTAATTATTGAAGTCGTTAAAGAACTATTTTTGGCTATCCACCTTATTTTTTGCTGTAAGAGTGGCCGCGGCCATTTGTAAATTTTATGGGTCAGGGTTTTGGTCTTAAAAAACAATTATACTCTGATTTGCTGCTTGGTATTCCAAATTGGTGTGTTTTATCACTTTATTTTAATGTATTATCTTAATTATGAACACACTGGTTTGTAGTGCAGAGAGTTTTACCGTTTACCAATTCTCGTTATTTCCCTATGAACCGGAAGCCTCACCCAAACGCTTACTTCCGTGTTGAAGAATTAGCTGGATATGCTAATGATAATCATTTAAAAATTATTTATTTTGTGCCTCAAATAAGAAACACTTTCCCTCCTTCCTGGATATAAATTCATTAGAGTGTAGAATAAGAATGCTTCATTATTACTGCCATGTCTGTTCCAATATAAGCTTCACACCCCCTGCCTTCATAACAAAAGACTAATTATGATGATAATTCTGTAATTGCTGAAGCTTGTAATCGTTGGAGCAAAAGGAGCCAGTCTTTATTATGTGTGACTGAATCAGCATTGATAATCAAAAAAGTCACAAATGTAAAAGCGTGCTTTAAATCAATGAAGAAAGGGATGTTTTATAGCTTTTATACTGTGTACACAGAGGAATGTTCTCAGAGAAATCCCATGATCGATTTGTAATATAACTATAACTGAGATTGCGATAGTGAGATGGTAGCATTTTAAAAACGTATATATAATTAAAAGGACAACAGTTAATCAGTTTATATTATTAAGTTCTTTCAACACAGACAATTCACACACTTGTTTGTCAGTAACACACTTTTAATAGGCTTTAATAGATAACCTAAGGAGATTTTTAACTGACCGCAGCATTAAATATTAAACAACATCTGCAGAACAGTACTTTGTATTGGTTTTCTGCCAGAAAATGTTCTATATTAATGCATTTTTGACTTAAATGCATAATTCAAGCCTCCTTTTACAGTAGCTCTTTAAAAATCCATGTGGACATAATTTAATATGATCTTTCTTTTTTGACAGTTACGCCTTCTTCCATAAAAATACTAGAGTACAAACACAAGATCTGTGTGAAATAACATAATGACTTGTACTAGCAATCTATTGCTGTTTGTTAAAGCAATAATCCTTTCATAACAAGATGTTTGTATTTGCACATTTGCATCCTCACAAAAGACTGCAGTCACTTCAGGCTAAAAAGAGGAAATCTAATTCAAAACTAACATTATTAATGCCACATGCTGCGTAGTTCTGTTTATGTAAAAATATCGGCTACTCTGGAAACGTGACAATGGCTACTCGGTTTTGGTTTATCTACTGTGCATGTTTGCACACCTTGAATGTTACGGGGACCCCTGATGACCCCAATGACCTTGAGGCCAATCAAATTATCTGCTGTTAATATATGAATATTGGAAAGTAATTAAAATGATGAGCAAGTTTTAACTCTAATTTCCACTTTGCACAGCTGACTCTCTTTTGAATATTAATATTACACTCTAATGCTCTCCAGTCAGAGCTCATAATGAAGAGTGAAAGCATATCCATATGACCTCTGCTGGTGTCTTTTTGAATAACCTTTTTCAAAGTTTTACTTTCAGAAATTATAATGTATCATCCACAGTTTAATAGGCTTACTGCTATAGGTGGCTACATCTGCGTTATATTAACCATTTACTTATTAAATATTTGTGATCTTGACATTCTGTTGCATAAAAGCCCATTACTGACAGAAAAGAACAAAATTATAATTATGTTACACTATAATTATGAGATACAAGCGACTGAAATAGACATCTACGTCATAATTATGAGAAAAAGATGAAATTATGCCATCATGATGAGATTGTCAAAATTATGCTATATAAGGTAATAGTTAAGACATACAAAAATCATAAATTATGACATTAAAAGTCACATTTCTAAGTAATTATAATTTCAGTATAACTTTTTATTAAAACAGAATTTTATTTAATCTAATCTAATCTTTAATATAAAAATGTTTAATATCATAATTAGACTTTTAGTCTTTTTTAATCTCATAATATCTGTAAATGTTTTATCTCATAATTATTTCAAGTATCTTCATAATTTATTTCACAAACCTTTAATTTTTGTCTAATATGTCTAATATAATTTGAGTTACCTCAGTGTTGACTTTCTGCAACAACAACAAAAAAATAATTAAATGAAATACAATAAATAAATAAATAAATAAATAACAAAAGACTAATTCAGATGATTATTTTGTGATTGCTGAGGCCTGTAGTCACTGGTGCAAAAGGAATCAGTCTTTATAATGTGGAACTAAATGCACTGATAATAAGAAGTCACAGAAATCAATCAATCAAGCGTACATTAAATCAATGAAAAAAAGAGAGACAAAGAAAAAGACTAAAGAAAAAATGTTGACTTTTTACAAAAGCAAAAAAAAAAAAAAAATTATAAAAAATAAAATAAATAAAAAAATACTATTATAAATAAATGAATAATTAACCTACAAATATTTTTTGTCATAGTTAAGATTTATCATAATGTGCTTTTTTAATTTAAAAAACGTGGGACTAGAACACTCGATTCTGATTGGTAGCCTTAGAAGATCTTTGAGGTTATTAATCTTTGATTATTGTATAGTTTCAGAAAGGTAAGAGTTGGTGAGGGTTGGGGTTTATGGCTTGAATGAGCTGGGTTTAGGGTTCCCTATCTGTCGTACACTCCGAGTTGTGTCGAGTAGTGTACGACACTAGGGGTCGCTCTTGGGAGCCCAAACACCTCTGACAGTATAGAAACAGGCCAATGAAAATTGGGTGTGCAGATCTGCATAGCTGGCCACGCCCCGTTCATCCGGGTATAAATAGGGCAGCGTGTGCATCTGCTCACTCGTTCTGTTTTTCGGAGCCGAATGCAGCGTCTCTGCGTGAGAAGCGGCAACATTCACCTCTTCGTCGTTGGATCTACGGCACAGACAGCGGTCTCTCCCTTCTCTCTAGCACGGCTGGGTGTGCGAGAGTCCCCTGGGTGCGTCGACGGCGATCTTCAAGAGAAACTTCTCCTCTAAAAAGAGCAAATTTCTCTAAAAGAGCTAGCACAAACGGTTTGTGTGTTTCACTATGCCTTTCCGTTTGTGCCCTTCTGGTTGCGGATTCTACCTCTCCCCTAACGATCGGCACGATCGCTGTGTTCAATGCCTGGAGCGTGGGCATGCGGAAGCAGCGTTCGCTGATGGTGGTTGCCAAACTTGCGAGGAACTGCCATTAAGCACGCTTCGTTCGAGACTCGGTTTCTTTACGAAGAAGCCGCGGCTCGCCCCAGCTGCTTCCCGCTCCGGTCCTTCTACCCCCGGGTATGAGGCCGCGGCTTCCCCGAAAACCGCTCGCTCCGAGTGTTTACTGATGGAGTGTCCGGATGACTTTGAAAACTCATCTCAGTATGGGTTGGATTTGTTATTCGGCGCTCCTGCTGGGGAAAAGGAGGATGCTGCTGCATCGGAGGGAGAGCGCGAGCCGTCAGAGGTTGACGTCACGGCTGAATTCGCCGCTCCGGCGGCCGGATCTCAGTCGATGGCGGATGCCGAAATGGCCGCCGCACTTCAGCGGGCAGCCAGAGAGATCGGGGTCGTGTGGGCTCCCCCGCCCGGCCCGGAGCCTTCTAGGCTGGATGATTGGTTCCTGGGGAAGGGGCGTGACCCCCGGCCGCGCTCCTCCCCGGTTCCGTTCTTCCCGGAAGTGCATGAGGAGTTGACGAGATCGTGGAAAGCCCCTCTGTCGGCTCGTTCACGGTATGCCAACTCCCCATCCCTCACCACCCTCAATGGCGGTCCGGCGAGGGGGTACACGGAGGTCCCCCAGGTGGAGAGAGCGATTGCGATGCACTTGTGCCCGCAAAACGCCGCCTCCTGGAGGGGCCAACCGAAACTCCCGTCCAGGGCCTGTAAGTTTTCGTCTACTCTTGTAGCGAAGGCTTATTCGGCCTCTGGGCAAGCCGCGTCCGCCCTGCACGCCATGGCAATCCTGCAGGTCTACCAAGCCAAGGTTTTAAAAGATCTGCACGAGGGTGTTCCCGACCCAGAGCTGGTGCAGGAACTGCGCTCGGCGACTGACTATGCTCTACGAGCTACGAAGGTCACGGCGCAGGCTCTGGGGAGGGCGATGTCCACTATGGTGGTCCAGGAGCGCCACCTGTGGCTAAACCTGGCAGAGATGCGAGATGCCGAGAAGGTTCGCTTTCTCGGCGCTCCCATTTCCCAGGCTGGTCTCTTTGGCGAAACCGTGGAGGAATTTGCACTACAATTTTCCACGGTGAAGAAGCAGACGGAGGCCATCAAGCACATCCTGCCTCGGCGTGTGGCGAGCTCCAGCCCAGCTCCGCCGAGGCAGCAACCCCCGCCTGCTCCGCGCCGAGGGAGGCCGCCTACGAGAGCAGCTCAGGACCCGCGACCTGCCGGTCCTGCAGCTGCACCCGCCCCGCGGTCCAGCTCTCGTAGGAAGGTGGCACCGTCAGCTCGTCCTCAGGCCACTAAGAACCCTCGCCAGGCTTCGAAGCGGTCCTGAGACGGGCCGCCCAGGGAGGAGGGATCGCCTGACCTGTCCGGATCCGCACTCGACGAGGGGATGAGCGCTGGATTCAGCTTCCAACCGGCTGTCTGCCCCCGGGCAGACGGCCACCACATGGTCAATAAAAGAGCAATTTCTTCCTTCTCTGGGCGTTACACACAGCACTTCCGACCCTCTGCTCGACGGTCGGGTGCTGTGTCCTCCATCCAGGACATGCGGTCACACACCCACTGTGTTTCCCCCATGTCCTGAAACATCGAGCTTGTTCGGACGATTTCCCCTCTCGGGGGGAATCCTCTGGTCAGCTCTCATGGCACAAATTTGCTGGGTGTGGCAGCCAGTGGGTCCCGGGGCTTCTTATCTCCGGCCACGCACTGCCCTCCCAGCCACACGACCCCCATCCCTGGTGCATCGGGTGTAACTCCTTTGAGACCCCTAGCGGAGAATATTTCGGGTTGGCTGAATATCCCCAACCTTTCCCGCTGGCTCCTCAGGACCATCCGACTCGGCTACGCTATCCAGTTTGCACGACGTCCGCCCAAGTTCCGGGGTGTGTTAGCTACCTCAGTGCGAGGCAGCAGCGCCACGGTTCTTCGTGCGGAGATCGCAGTCCTTCTGGCGAAGGGTGCGATAGAAACTGTCCCCTCAGCCGAGATGAGGAAAGGGTTTTACAGCCCCTACTTCATTGTACCCAAGAAGGGTGGTGGGCTCAGGCCAATTCTGGACCTGAGGATTTTGAATCGGACCCTACACAAGCGCCCGTTCAAAATGCTAACCCTCAAGCACCTTTTCACGTGCGTCAGGGCTCAGGATTGGTTTGTGGCGATAGACTTAAAGGACGCGTACTTTCATGTCTCGATTCTTCCAAGACACAGGCCGTTCCTGCGGTTTGCCTTCGAAGGACGGGCGTATCAGTACAGAGTTCTTCCCTTCGGCCTCTCCCTGTCTCCCCTCATCTTTACGAAGATAGCGGAGGCTGCCCTAACCCCTCTCAGGGAAATGGGCATCCGCGTCTGCAACTATCTCGACGACTGGCTAATCCTAGCTCACTCGTTGGAGTTAGTGTGCATGCACAGGGAGGTGGTTCTCAACCACTTGGCTCAGTTGGGACTCCGGGTCAACTGGGAAAAGAGCAAACTCTCCCCAGTGCAGAGGATCTCTTTTCTCGGTGTGGAACTGGACTCAATCAGTATGTCGGCACGTCTCTCCCTGGAACGTGCACAGTCAGTGCTGAGGTGTGCGGCGACACTCAGATGCAGGTCTATGGTCCCCCTAAAACAGGTTCAGAGGCTTTTAGGGCACATGGCATCCGCAGCCGCGGTCACGCCGCTGGGTTTGATGCACATGAGACCACTGCAACACTGGCTACATACTCGAGTCCCGAGATGGGCATGGCGCAGAGGCACGCTCCGTGTGGGCATCACACCGTCGTGTCGCAAAACTCTCAGCCCTTGGACAGACCTTGCGTTCCTGCGGTCAGGAGTACCCTTGGAACAAGTGTCCAGACGCATCGTTGTCACCACAGATGCCTCCAAGACAGGCTGGGGCGCCGTTTGCAATGGGCAAGCAGCTTCCGGGGTCTGGACGGGCCCCCGACTGCTTTGGCACATCAACTGCCTAGAGTTGTTGGCAGTGCTCTTGGCCCTGAAGAGGTTCCGACCTTTGGTTCAGGGCAAGCATGTGTTGGTCCGGTCAGACAACACAGCGACTGTAGCCTACATCAACCACCAGGGCGGTGTACGCTCCTTTCGCATGTCACGACTCGCCCGCCATCTCTGGTTATGGAGCCAACACAGACTCAGGTCTCTTCGGGCCACTCACATTCCGGGCGAAGCCAACCGTGTGGCCGATTCTCTGTCACGCCAAGTTTCGCTCGGAGGCGAGTGGAGGCTCCACCCCCAGGCGGTCCAGCTGATTTGGGAGCGATTCGGCCAGGCACAAGTAGATCTCTTTGCCTCACCGGAATCCACCCACTGCCAGTTGTGGTACGGGCTATCCGAGGCTCCCCTCGGGATAGACGCACTGGCACACAGCTGGCCAAAGAACCGGCTCAAGTATGCGTTTCCCCCAGTGAGCCTCATCGCACAGACCCTGTGCAAAGTCAGGGAGGACAGGGAACAGATTCTCTTGGTGGCTCCTTTCTGGCCCCACAGAACCTGGTTCTCAGACCTGGTGCTCCTGGCATCAGCCCCTCCCTGGCGCATTCCCCTGAGGAAGGACCTCCTCTCTCAGGGGAAGGGCACAATTTGGCACCCGCGCCCAGATCTCTGGAACCTCCATCTATGGTCCCTGGACGCGACCAAGAGGACTTCAGAGACCTTTCACCATCAGTGGTAAACACTCTCCTACAGGCAAGAGCTCCCTCCACCAGGCGGCTGTATGACCTGAAATGGCGCATATTTGTGAACTGGTGTTCCTCTCGAGGGGAGGACCCACGGAGGTGTGGCGTCGAGTCAGTGTTATCCTTCCTCCAGGGGGGGCCTGGACAGGCACCTTTCTGCCTCAACACTCAAGGTTCATGTCGCCGCTATATCAGCTAATCATGACTTGATGGGGGGGCAGATCGGTGGGGAAACACGATTTGATAATCAGATTTCTGAAAGGAGCCCGGAGACTGAACCCTCCCCGGCCGCATCTGATCCCCTCTTGGGATCTCGCTGTGGTTCTCCAGGGCCTACAGCGGGATCCATTTGAGCCACTCCAATCGGTCGAGGTTGACGCCCTCTCCCTTAAGACGGCGCTCCTGACTGCGCTCACTTCTGTCAAAAGAGTGGGAGATCTCCAAGCCCTCTCCGTCAACAATGCGTGCCTAGAATTCGGACCGGCAGACTCTCACGTTGTCCTGAGACCCCGGCCTGGATACGTGCCCAAGGTCCCCACCACTCCCTTCAGAGATCAGGTGGTGACCTTGCAAGCCATCTCTTCCCAGGAAGATGATCCCAACCTGACCTTGTTATGCCCAGTCCGTGCCCTGCGCATTTACTTGGAACGAACTCAACCCTTCAGACGTTCGGAACAGCTCTTTGTCTGTTATGGAGGACAGCAGAAGGGGAAGGCTGTCTCCAAACAGAGGATTTCCCACTGGTTAGTGGACGCAATCCGGATGGCCTACGAGGCCAGAGGTTTACCCTGCCCACTAGGAATAAGAGCGCATTCAACCAGGGGCGTCGCTGCTTCGGCAGCTCTTGCAAACGGGGCCTCATTAACAGACATCTGTCGAGCTGCAGGTTGGGCTACACCAAATACATTCGCCAGATTTTACAATTTGCGCATGGAGCCAGTTTCAGCTAGAGTCTTGAACGCAAGCACTTGACTTAAGCACACTGGTCGGTGTAGAGCTTGCTCAAAGCGCTTCCCCTAATTGGTGATTACGCTTCTAAGTTTCAGTAGGTTTCCTGATGTGAACCCTGGACTCCTCCCTCCATCATTGGCACTTCCAGACGTGGCAGAGTTTTGCGGAGGAACTCGCTGCTAACTCCAGCATAAGGTATGAACACTGTTTATTCATGATTGGAGTTGTGCCCCATATGTAGTGGCTCCTCAGGCGGCCCCATGTGTGTATTTTCCACCTATAGCTCATTATGGTGCGGTGTTTCCCCTGAGATCAGGTTGGTCTCTAAGGTCCTAGGTTTGGCTGTCTCCCTTACGTGAGGCCCATCCTGGGTCCCATACTAACAATTTTCACTTATACCCCCCTCTGGGCAGGTTGTGATCTCCGTAGTGCCTCTTTCCCTCGGGAAACAGTCACTTCCCCAACGTCCGCCAAGACGCTCAGCCGCTCCACTGAGACAGGCCCGGCTGCAGGACACTGCTGTAACAGGTCAGTTCTTGGACGTTGGAAGGTCACGAAGAGGTGAGTCGCACTTATGTTAACACGCTGGCTTGTTACTATCTGCGCCCGGTCACTCGTGACACGGCCAGACTTGTGGCGTGATTTGACAGGGGACCCCTAGTGTCGTACACTACTCGACACAACTCGGAGTGTACGACAGATAGGGAACGTCTCGGTTACGTATGGTAACCCTCGTTCCCTGATGGAGGGAACGGAGACGTTGTGTCTCCCATGCCACAACTCTGGACCGTCTCTGAGTGAGTTGAGACGCTCGGCTCCTCACATCAGAACGAGTGAGCAGATGCACACGCTGCCCTATTTATACCCGGATGAACGGGGCGTGGCCAGCTATGCAAATCTGCACACCCAATTTTCATTGGCCTGTTTCTATACTGTCAGAGGTGTTTGGGCTCCCAAGAGCGACCCCTAGTGTCGTACACTACTCGACACAACGTCTCCGTTCCCTCCATCAGGGAACGAGGGTTACCATACGTAACCGAGGCCGTACGTACACATTTTAAACTTCTAAGCATGTTTGTGGGTTCATATCTGTCTGTGTGTCTTTCCGTGCATTTTGTTTATCTGTTGTTCCATGCATATTTGAATTGTCGCGCACATTTATACATGGGTTGTTTGCATGCACAATTCCATTGTGCATTTTGCGTCTCTTGTATTCTTATTTGCACATCTCGTACAGTACGTGCATATGTGAATTGCATTTGTGTAACTGTTTCATGCATGTTGTGAATTACATTGTGCACATGTCCGATACTCTGATTCACAAACACCAGCAGGGTTGACAGGTATGCGTAACAAAGCTAAACCAAAAAAACAAAACAGAATTGCAACATATAAACTCGCATTTACGAGTTATAAAGTCAGAACTGCGAGACAAAACTGAGAAATGGTCCAATTCTGAGAAATGAAGTTGCAATAAAGTCAGAATTGTAAAATCACTCAAAAAAAAAAACAAAAACAAAAAAAAAACATTACAATTGTGAGTTTATGTCACGCAGTACTGACTTTATAACTCGCCAGAAAATGTTTAACTAGTGGCAGTTCTGGATTATGTGGTCTCCAGGCAAGAACAAACATGGCCACAAGGGGCAGTAGCCCCTTACTGCAGAATACAAGATTCAGGGGGCACAGTTGGATCCACATCTAGGGGGTGGAGATGGGTGGGTTCAGGGATCAGGGAGTGGAGACAGGTAGGATTAGGTACATGTAAGGTGGGTGGAGTTATTGATCTTATGTTCTACAGTGAGAATCAGAATCAGAAAGAACTTTGTTGCCAAGTATGCTTGCGCATACGTGGAATTTGTTTTAGTGTCATTAGCTTCCAGTACACAGAGACAGCAACAACACAGACAATAAAAATAAGATGAGAATAAAAATACACTGTAATGTAATTAGAAATAGACAAAAATTTGAAAATAAATAGAGAAATAAATAAGTGGTATGTACAGTTGTGCTGTAGATGATAGAATGGAATAGAATAGAATAGAAAGAGACAGAGATGCAGGAATGTGCTAGGATTGGGGTGGTAACAAATACATAAAAGTTATTGCACATTTTTATTGTACAATGGGGGGAACATTTAACTGCTCATAAGGTGGATTGCCTGGGGGAAAAAAAACTGTTCTTGTGCCTGGTTGTCCTGGTGTTTGGGGCTCTGTAGCGCCGGCCAGATGGCAAAGTTCAGAGAGGGGATGACTTGGATGTGAGGGGATCCAGAGTGATTTTCTAAGCTCTTTTCCTCACTCTGGATGTATACAGTTCTTCAAGGGTGGGAAGGGGAGCACCAATAATCCTCTCGGCAGTCCGAATCGTTCTCTGTAAAAGTGCGGACCATCTCCCAAGGGGTAATATTACATATAACATATGTAATAAAATCAACATGTAATACTATTTTGATACACTTGTGTTGCAGTTTTGTATACAACACAAACAAAAGTCAAATACACTAAATAAAATAATTTAATTAATGCATATTTACAATAAGCACTTAAATAACTTTTAAATAATAAAATAAAGAACTACAGAATTCTTGCATTTAGTGGGATTATTCTTAAACTGAATTAAAATTTTCTAGTCTTCATTAAAGAACTTCACTTCCAGAACAAATATTTACAGAAAGTTTACTCAGCCCCTTGTCATCCAAGATGTTCATGTCTTTCTTTTTTCAGTCATAAAATGTAATAAGAAATTATGTTTCTTGAGGAAAACATTTCAGGATTTCTCTCCATATAGTGAAATTCAATGGGCCTCCAAGTTTGAACTTCCAAAATACAGTTTAAATGTAGCTTTAAACAGCTCTAAACTAAAACAAATTGACAATTTATATACTTTTTAACCTCAAACGCTCGTCTTGTCTATTCTCTGCGAAGCGCATGCGTAGTCTGTGTAATCCGTGTCAATACAGTTATGGTATGTCAAAAAACCTCCCATTTCGTTTTCTCCTCCAGCTTCAAAATTGTCCTACATCGCTGTAGAAGTACCAACCCAGTGTTTACAAAGTGAACATGCAAAGAAGATCAAACCCTCTTTACAAAAAAAGGTAAAACAGTGATGTAGCATGATTTTGAAGGCAGGGGAGAAAACAAGATTTTTCGACATACACTAACTGTATTGACCCAGATTACAAAGACTACACGTGTTTCACAGAAAATAGACAAGACAAGATTTTGACGTTAAAAAGTGTATACATTTTCGAATTGTTTTGAAAATAACTGATCGTTTTTGTTAGATAAGACCCTTCTTCCTCATCCGGGATCATTTACAGCCATTTGAAGCTGCATTTAAACTGCATTTTGGAAGTTCAAACTTGGGGGCACCATTGAAGACCACTATACAGAGAACGTTACTGAAATGTTTTCCTGAAAAAACATAATTTCTTCACGACTGAAGAAGGCATGAACATCTTGGATGACAAAGGGCTGAGTAAATTATCTGTACATTTTTATTCTGAAAGTGAACTACTTCTTTATTGCAAGGACAAAATTTGTGTGCGCAGATGCATTATCCGAGCGACAGCAGACCCAACTTATAAGAGAACACTGTATATTTGAAGCACACATGCAGTTTTGTGCAAGAGTGAATGAAATCTGCCTTCAAGTGGAGACACTCCTGCTTACAGATTACATGAATATGCTATCGCAGTACAATAATGCGTTCTCCGCATTTGACATTAAAATAACACCATAAAATTAAGTATAAAGAAAATATACTCGTGTAGCTTGTGAGTAGTGTAGTGTCCATTCCCATATGCATGCATCAGATGCACATGTCCACTTATCAGTGTGTTTTTGTTCTGCGTTACAGTCTAGACTCAAGCGATGACGATTGGGAGCCTGACAGTGAGCCTAGCCCCAAAAAACGCCATGTCGTCCCGTCCCCCACCACAACACCACAGACCCCCCAAACCCCTGCATCCTCTACTGTTGGTTTCTTGAGTCCAAAGACACCTCCCAGAGGAAGATTGTGGACTCCACGAGGGAGAAAAAGGTCTTGCATGTCAGCGGACAGTGACGTGGGCTTTTGGAATGACATCAGCGAGAAGGATGAGGCTCCGGTGCTACCCAGTTTTCTTCCCAAGCGAAATCCAGGAGCTCAGCTCGTCATGGACAAACATTATTCCCCGTTGCAGCTATTTCAGCTTTTCTTCCCATACTCTGTGATGGACACAATTGTGAAGAACACAAATAGTTATGCAAAAATGAGGACTGAAGCTGGGAAGAAATTCCTGTGGGTGCCTTTGAAGGTGAAGGAGCTGTATTCGTATATCGCGCTTGTTATTTACATGGGCCTCCTCAGCACAAAAACTATTGTGGATTACTGGTCAGGCAAAGAAATTTACAATTTGCCATTCCCAAAATCAGTGATGTCCAGAAGCAGGTTTCAGGTCATCTCTTGGAACCTGCATCTTTGCAGTCTTAAGGAGGATCGAGCGAACGCCCAGAAAAAAGGGACTCCGGACTATGACAGACTTTTCAAAATCAAGCCCCTGTACACTGACATCATCGCAGCATGCAAAACGTACTTCCATCCGAACAAACAGCTAGCTGTGGATGAGAGGATGGTGGCATCCAAAGCGAGAATCGGCTTCAAACAGTACATGAAGGACAAGCCGACCAAGTGGGGTTATAAACTCTTCGTTCTTGCTGATTCTGCATGCGGCTACACATGGAACTTCTTCGTTTATGAAGGCAAGTCTTCTATGTCCACAGGTAAAGGACTGAGTTATGATTCTGTGGTGCGCTTCTTGGATCTGTCTCTTCTTGGCAAAGGCTATCATGTGTACATGGACAACTTCTATACAAGCCCAGGCCTTTTGTTAGACTTGCTGGATAAAAAGACACTTGCGAGTGGCACGATACGCTCCCACCAACAGGGCTTTCCTAGAACAAGGGCCAATGAGCTTAGCGAAAGGGTGCAAAGAGGATCCATACGCTGGCTTCGGGAAGGTAAGCTCCTGTTTGTGAGGTGGATGGACACGAAGGTGGTTTCGATGTGTTCGACGATTCACAAGGCATATGATGGCTCTACAGTTTCTAGGCGTGTCAGGGATCCAAAGAGTGGGTGGGAAACGCGGAATATCTCAATTCCAGCGGCGGCAAAGGACTACAATAAATATATGGGAGGCGTAGACCTTTCAGATGCCCTGATTGGGTACTACAATGTCATCCACAAGACCAAAAAATGGTACAAGACCTTTTTCTTCCATTTTGTCGATATCGCAGTGGTAAACAGTTTAATTCTCCACCAGCATCTGTTGAAAGCCCAGAACAAGACCCCGCTCACTCAGAAGAAATTTCGAGAGGCGCTCGTGGCAGAGCTGGTGGGGATTGTCATACCACCCAGCGAATCGGGAGACGCTGAGGCATCCACTTCGTGTGACCAAGAGGACCCCAGATCTGAAGTGGAGGAACAGCAATGTTGGCCAGAGTATTTTGGGACAGATGCCACAGCTGGGAGGAGATGCTGTGTCATGTGCAAAATCTCAGGTCTCAAAGTAAAGACACCAGTGTACTGTTCAAAATGCAAGGTAGCTTTGTGTTTTGTGGCTTCTAGGAACTGCTTCAAAAAATGGCACACTGAGAAACCCCCTGAAAATGATGAAAATGACACAAATGATGAGAAGCAATAAGTGCATTGTTGTTTTGTCAACAGAAGTTTGACTAAAAGCTATGCACTTACTTTGTTGAAGTGCTTTAAGTTGTTGTTTTCATTATATAGTAACTTCTTATATTGTAGATTTAGTAGCTGTTCACATTTATATACCTCAGCTTTTTATAATGTGCTTTATACCAATGAATGTCTCCTTTATTTAGCACACCTGATTGAGATCATCAGCTTGTTAGTTCAGTTCATGGATCTCTCTCCTAATGAGCTGATGATCTCATTCAGGTGTGTTAAATAAGGGAGGCGTGTGAAATGTGCAGGACAGGGGTCCTACAGGACTGGAATTGAGAGCCATGGCTTTACACTACATATTTTTCCCATATCCATTTCATTTTCTTGTAGTTTGTGTAAAGTTAAACTTTTTGCACCTTTTTTTTGGACCAACTAGTTGTATCAGTGTAAAATAAAAAGTAAGAACTGCTACTTGGTCATCTTTTGCTTGTTTGTCACATGATGTGAGTCAGCTTCAAGGCATAGTTCACCCAAAAATGAAAATTCTGTCTTTAATTGCTCAGTTTCATGTCGTTCCAAACTTGTAAGTCCTTTGTTCATCTTCTGAACACACATTAAGTCCAAGAGCTTTCTGATGCTGCACAGACAGCAATGTAGCTGAAATGTTTCCAGGCCTAAAATGGTATGCGTCATGGTACTCTTGTGAATAGTGGTGGATGGTGATGTGTAAGAGAAGAATTGTTGAATGAAGTGGTTATTTTTGTTTTCTTCACAAACAAAAAGTATTCTTGTAGCTTCATAATTTTATGGTTGAACCACTGATGTCACATGGACTATTTTAACAATATCCTTACTACCTTTCTGGGCCTCGAATGTGTCAGTTGTTTTGCTGTCTATGCAGGGTCAGAAAGCTTTAGGATTTCATTAGAAAGATCTTCATTTGTATTCCGAAGATGAACAAAGGATTTGCGGGTTTGGAACGACATGAGGGTAAGTAATTAATGACAGAATTTTCATTTTTGGGTGAACTATCCCTTTAAGTGTGCTACTACCAGGATATTTGTGTAGCAGAAAACAAGCACTTCAAGGTATATACCCACCGCATGTGTTGGGTTGAGGGACATTTCTGTGCTTACCCTATCAGGAAGTGCAATAAATGGACACTGATGGTCCGATGACCCTTTGCCCCTCTTCAAGGCTAGAGTATTTTACATGACATTTCGTACACATTTTTTGCCCCAATTTGCAGTTTGGACAATTCAGATTTAGTTGCTGAAAATCAGAGCCATTCTGCAGATTTTGGCCAGTTATTTGGCAGACTTCACAGACAGTCTGTAGGGTCATTCGGTGCCTTTAGCGTCCCTAAGACATAATCAAACATAATTTAATGTAACATCAAAAAAATCTGCAAATTAAAAACATAACAATACTGTGTATGCTTTCATCAGTATTACATAAAAAAAAATTCATTTCATTAATTTAAATCTGTGCTGATAAGGGTAAAGTTTTTGGCCTATCCCTCCCTCACTATGATTTTTCTTTTTCAGCAGGACTTTTAATTTGCAAAATGATATAAAAATCACATTTGCCTAGTTAATCAATCATTAGTTAATATGATCACTGTTAAGCAATGTTTTTGGTATAAGTACACTTTTTTTTTTCTTCTATAAAATATAAATCATTATTGGTGTCCCCTGATTTGATGTCAGCCCTGTTACCATAATCAAAAAACCCTTGTAAAATAATTTACATTCAAGTGACATCACTTCTAGGAGGCTACATCATTTAAAACAGGATTCCAACATTTAACACAAACATGTTTCTCTCACTCTATAATGTTCTACTTTTGATGATTTATGAGGCTTGACTGAGGGTCGCCCATCATGCAGTGTCAATCCTGTTACCATTTTTTAAATGTAAATTTAAACAATTATTTCTTACATTTAATATAATCATCTACAAGTAAAATCCTTTTAAAGTGTTCAATATGTGCTTCTGTGAACTTGACTATTAGCTAGCAAATGGCAAATTGTTTGAAATCGTCAAGCCTGTTATTGTCAACCTGTTACTTTTTAGAGTAGGCTAACAGATTTTGACGTGAGTAACAGGGATGACATTGATTAGGTGTGAACATATTTTTAAAAATTGTTTATAAAATTCAAACATTTTAAAGGTCACCCTCGGTATATTATTGATGTAATGCTTAAAGGAGAAGTCCACTTCCAGAACAACAATTTACAAATAATGTACTCACCCCCTTGTCATCCAAGATGTTCATGTCTTTCTGTCTTAAGTTATGAAGAAATTATGGTTTTTGAGGAAAGCATTTCAGGATTTTTCTCCATGTAATGGACTTCTATGGTGCCCGCGAGTTTGAACTTTCAAAATGTAGTTTAAATGCAGCTTCAAAGGGCTCTAAACGATCCCAGCCGAGGAAGAAGAGTCTTATATAGCGAAACAATCAGTTTTTTTTCCAAAAAATAAAAATTTGTGTACTTTTTAAGTACAAAAACTCCAGTAGCACAGGCTCTGGGATGCACGTCCACGACACTACGTACTATTGAATCATGCTGAAAGGTCACACGGAACGTAGGAGGAACTACAGGCCCAGTGTTTACAAAGCAAATGAGCAATACTAAGAAAGTGCAAGTAAGTCAAACACTGTTTACAAACAAAAAGGTACAAAGATGTTGGATGATTCTGAAGTTGTGGGAGAAAATAAGATGGAGTTTTTCTCCATACTCTACCTTTTTGAGCCGGAGTACACAGACAATGAACTCAGACGCAATTCGTAGCGTCGTGGATGTGCATCCCAGAGCCTGTGCTACACAAGTTTTTGTGCTTAAAAAGTACACAAATTTTTATTTTTCTGAAAAAAACTGATCGTTTCGCTAGATAAGACCCTTCTTCCTCAGCTGGGATCGTTTAGAGCCTTTTGAAGCCGCATTTAAACTACATTTTGAAAGTTCAAAATCAGGGCACCAATCAAGTCCATTATATGGAGAAAAATCCTGAAATGTTTTCCTCAAAAAACGTAATTTCTTTACGACTGAAGACAGAAAGACATGAACATCTTGGATGAAAAGGGGGTGAGTAAATTATTTGTAAATTGTTGTTCTGGAAGTGGACTTCTCCTTTAAATCATTCAGTGGCACAGTGGCAAGTTCTAATTAAACTATAGTATCTAGTAACGCTTGTTTTGTTTTGAACAAAAATACCAAATCATGAGGTAGTAGAAAAATAGTCATAAAATAATCAATTACATTAGCCTGATATGGCACAATACAATTTCTTGTCATTTTAAGGTGTCTTCATTTCATGGATATTTAAAACATATTGAGTAAACTTATTTAATTTGTACACTTTTTTTTTTTCCAAGTGAAAAAGGCACCGATTTCGTGGAATGACCCTGTCATCATTTAGGAAGTCTGCAACTATGTGATCCCTAGTGTTTTAAAGTTGTTTATTCAAGCCTTTAGTGCAATAAAATATTTGAATATCGTCTTGTTGTGTATAGCATACTAAATATAGGATTTTTGAGGTAATGTTTGTAGTTAAACACAAGGTGGATAACCTAAGTGTAGGTGTTTGGTGCCACCCCTGGTGAAAAAACCAGCATATGCTGGTAGGTATGTTTTGATGCTGGGATGCTGGTTAGGTAGGTTTTGATGCTGGTTTAAGCTGGTCCTTTGCTGGTTTTTGCTGGTCATGTTGCTGGTCAAGGACCAGCATGAACCAGCAAAGGACCAGCATAAACCAGCTAAGGACCAGCTTAAACCAGCATCAAAACATACCTACCAGCATATGCTGGTTTTTTCACCAGGGCATCCACTGGTAGTGTTGGGTTCGAGTCCACCTAAGTTGAGTCCGAGTCGAGTCCGAGTCTTTTACCAATCGAGTCCGAGACGAGTCCGAGTCCAAAATGGGCCGAGTCGGACTCAAGTCCGAGTCCCAAAGGGCCGAGTCCGAGTCGAGTCCATCCGAGTCCAAGGAAACACTACTGTTTGTCAGTATCTTAAAATTGTTTTAATCCAGGGCTGCCCAAACTCAAGCTCTTACTAGGCATACTAGAAGCCCCCTGGCAGGTGCGTTGAGGCAAGTTGGAGCTAAACCAAGGACCAGGATCGAGTTTGGGCACCCCTGTTTTTAACCTTTACAACTAGAAAAACGCAGTGTCAGTTGAAATGTAGGAAAAGCAAACCTCTAGTGGATCTTGCCATTTTGATTTTTGATTTCACAACATCTCATAATTAGTGTCCATGCTCTGCTTAGCAAACTTAAAGTCATGCAACAGAAATTATGGCATATCTATATAATGTGACAGTGAAACAGGTTTTAGAATGTGAAAAATTATAGGGTGGGACTTGACTTTATTCATTGATGTAGTAAATGTATAAATTAAAGGGTGGGGGTAAAGGAGTAGGTATCTTGGTGAATGGGACCTTAAGAGCAGAAAACACCATGTTTAAATAATAATAATTTCAATACAGAAAAAACTAATCAACCAAAGGCAAGTAAACACTCCAAGTATTACTTACAAGCAAAAGTATTAATACATATATTAATCAAAAATACAGATGAAATAATATTTTTTTTAAAATAGAATCTTTTTTTTAAGTAGAATTGTAGCTTTTGTAAGTTTATTTATTTATTTATTTATTTTTTATGTAGGTCTATATAAAGGCTATTACAGAAATAGACTACAGACATTTCATGAAGTAATAAATGTTAAAATAAAACACTGCAAAATCTTCACTATACATTAAAGATAATTCTTATTACAGTTAATAAGTGATTCAGTCAAGAACAGTGAGTGATTTTCTCTTTTTCTTTTGTTGTTTGATTATTGTTTGACGTGGTCGGCTGCTGCAGGTTTACGCTGCTGTCGCTTTCCCATTTTTTTTATCTGACGCACAGATCAAATATTTTGACGCATCAGTGTTTCTCCCAACTGTTCAGGTTTACTTAAGACAAAACCGACTTCATTTACATGAATAGTGTCCAATACGAGCATGTGTGTAGCAATAACAGAACGTATTAGAAGCGAAAGAGAACTCTGTATTCGCACACTGACTGAGAGGCGCGTTCTGTGAGCGCGCTTTGAGTGTGCGCGCACTAGTGATGCGCGGATGGCGGTTATATCCGCGGGCGCAGCGGGTCTGGTGGGTCGGGTAATAAAAAAATGCATTCTGATTATTTGCGGGTGGGTCGCGGGTGGATAAGATGAATCAATAATGAGGCAAATATTAACTACATTTTCTAAAATATGAACCTGTTCTAAATACTTTTTTCAGGCAAACGATTTCATTTGTGTGTGTGTGTGTGTGTGTCTGTGTGTTCACCTGTTTGAGTTGTGACAGAAAAAAAGACATTCCAGATCAAGTTTGAAAGGAGTTACGCCTGTGTTAATGCTATTGAGTAGGGTAATATTTAGTGGTGTAGTGCAGTACCTGCGGATACCCATTTTTTAATCCGTCGGCTTTGCGTATACCCACTTCTAAATCCCCTCTGATGCGCATCATTCAGTAGTGTCCTGCATTAGCCAAAATCATGACAGGCCACCATTTCTAATTGAATCGTATGTGAATAAATGCAAATATTCGTTCAAAACACATAGTAAAGACGGTAGAGAATGTGGCGCCGGCTTCCTTTGAAATATGTTTGCGCCTGATGCGCCCGCGCCCGCTCCGTCCGCGCCAGCACCAGATTTGCCGAGTAGTAAAATTAACAATTATTATTGATTACTAATTTGAATCAGTACATTATAACGAAGACAATACCTTAAAAATGAAAAGAATTAGATTTTTATGATCTGAAATTTCTTAAACTGGGTGAACCCCTGTAATCTTCTGTCAAAGGATTCAGTAGACGTTCAAACACTCAATTGATTTCATCAGAGATTGCGGAGAGTCAAGTCCAGATGTCAGTTAACGTTATTCCTTTTAGCGCGGATTTGGCTTAAAAGCACGAACGATTAAGCTTATATAAGTGTGCTGCGATGTGCAGATCAGCTGAATCAATCTGCTGTTAAAAATGAACCATCCATTCATCATATTATCATGCAAAACTAAGAATTAGAATAATCGTAAACGGATATTTTCCCGAGTCCGTGACAAGTCCGAGTCGCCTAAAAATTGTACTCGAGACCGGACTCGAGTCCGAGTACCCCAACTCTACCCACTGGAATCAAAAGACATTTTCAGTCGGATACTGAATAGCAGATTTTTTGCCATAATTGTAAGCAAATAAAATAATTGTTACCAGTATTTATTTAAAAATTAAGTTTCTGTTCTTTTTCCTCCACTGAACGCAAGCGATTTGTTCAGGTCTTATATTACCTTATTTGATTATTTACTTCTTTTTTTAAACAGATACTGTATCAAAATTCCAGTGAAGACTGAAACACCGGATTATTGAATTGTAGCCATGGACATGGCTTTATGTGTTTATGGTTTGTGTGTACATGTGCATCCTCTCAGACACACTGGAGTAAATGTCCCAGCCCCTCAGACTGGAGGACTCTGGCCACAGAAGATCTGCTGAGTCACGGGCCGCTCCTACCGTGACTCTCCATCCTCTTATGTCCATATGTCTGCCGTGGTGTTTGCGTGTCGAGCAGGTGTTCAGTAGAGACCCCTAGCAACAAAGCCTTGTACTAACATGCTGACCTACCAATGTTAGTACTTAATTATGTTTGTTGGCATGAAGTCCGCTGGGCTACGTAGTACAAAAGCCAAACGAGCAGGTGCTGTTACAAAACGTAATGTGGCGAGTTTAGAGCTAATCCCTGGACATCCTGCTGAAATATTGCATATCATTTTAATGGTTAACATTACAACTTGTAGTTGCTATTTGCACATGGTTTAGCTGTAGGAAATCAAACCGCCTAAATTGACTTTGACTGCTTTTGTTTTCATTGTGCATATCGCTTTCATTGCGCATACCGCTATGTCTCACCCCCTTTTATGTTACTAAATAGAAGAGAGCAAACTTCTGTGTAAATGTGAAGTTATTAATGACATATTTTACAATAGAGATTCAACAATAAAGGCAATAATCATGAATGTCTTGGTAGTTTGCTAAGCAATTACATATAAATACAAATAAATGAACTCACTTTTTATTCAATAAAAACAAGTTAATATTTAATTTAATAAATAACAAATGGAACTGGTAAGACATATTTAAGGTATTTTTATATTCTAACTTGACCAGTAGACGGCACTCTCTGATTGCTACACTAGGATAGTTCTCTTCTACAACATGTAAGTCCACTAACAAAACATAGGAAAATATCATATAATACAAACCGATTGACCATATAAATAAATCAGCGTTGGTATTGTTAACTTAAAATAAAAAATAATGAACCAAGAAACAAAAACAAACAAACAAACAAACAAAAAAATAGAATAAGATAAATGAAAATAAAAAATACACATTAGACACAAAAATGATCAACTGGCAAATGACTGAAATAGAATATAGAAGTACTAAAATTACTAAAACTATTTTTAATTTGAAAAAGAAATGACAACAAATGAAAACTAAAAACATAAATATAAAAGATAAATAAATAAATAAAATTATTAACCTGTTAACTAAAAATAAAAAGAATAAAATAAATAAATAGAATAAGATAAAATAAAAAATACACATATGTTTGAAACATAATAGTTTGAAATACTAAAATGACTAAAACAAACTATGAAAAAGAAATAAACAAAAAACTAATTGACAAAATAAATAATGATAAAATTATCAAAACTTGAAAACTGAAAATATAAATATAAAAGATAATTAGATAAATAAAGTTACTAACCTATTAACAAAAGATAAAAAGAATAAAACAATAAACTAAAAAAAATACATAGAATAAGATAAATGAAAATAAAATATAATAAAATATAATATAAAACTAATTAAAATACACAAAAAACAAAAAGCACACCAAATTATCAAAATCTAAACAAAAATTAAAATGAATGTTAAAAATATAAATATAAAAGATAATTGAATAAATAAAATTACTATCTTGTTAACTAAGAATAAAAAGAATAAAATAATAAACTAAAAAACTGAATAAGATAAATGATAATAAAATATATACACAATAGATATTTACTGAAACTAACTGAAACAGAATATAGAAATAGTTTAAGTACTAAAATGACTAAAACTATAAAAAAAAATAATAAATTACAGCCTAATAAAAATATTAACAAAAACTAATATAAATCACAAAAACACATAACAAAATTACCTAAATTAAAACTTAAAATATATATAAAATATATAAAAGATAATTCAATAAATATATAAAATGATTAACCTTTACCCGAAGTTCTTTTTATGACATTACGTCATTTCTTAGATTGGCTCATTTTAATCAGATGAAACCAGTTAATATTCAGGGTAATAATCTGCTCATTTTATGTCTTTTGCAGATAGGCCTGCTTACCATTAGTGATCTTGTAGACAAATGCAGGCCAGCCGTTAGTTGCATTCATGCCAGAAATTGTATGATTATTGATGTTAAGCCCATTGAGACTTCAGCATGATATGTGTGATGTTTGGAAGATGACAGCATTTTGGTTAAACTAGAGGGGTCACTCTAAGTGTTCATAAAGTCCCACACCAATAAACTCAAAGACTTAATTTACATAACAGCTCATTGGTGTGATGCACTAAATTAAAATCTAGTCCTCATTTTTACTAGATTTTGTCTTGTTAAACCTGTTAGTGAATGTGGACACATAAAGCGTAGTCACGTTGACCATATGACCTTGTTTTATAAGAACTGTATTAATTATAGATTTCATGTAGGTCAGATCTCAATTCTGGCTGGGTCTAATCAAGGTCACAGAGGTCTGGCATGTGCAGAAGATACTTGTGCAATGGCTGAAATTGTATTGTTTATTGTTGTTGTTTTTCTTACAAACTCCCAATTGCATTACGCAGCCGGTCATGTGATGTCAACATGGCCACGCCCATGAGGGGGGGCGACCCGCCTCATATAAATAAACCAACTTTTTCTACAAGACTGCTTGTCTGGAATCATGTGCATGTATATAATAATATTTTTCAAAAATCCAGTTTCAAAAACAGAATAATAAAAAAAAAAATCCTGTACATTTAAAAAAAAACACGATTGCATTGCGATAGTAAATAAGGGGGATGAATGAGAGGGAGTGGCAGTAAAGTTCTTTTGAGCTGAGTGTGTGTGTACGTATGTGTGTGTGTAATTGAGCAGCAGTAGTTTGATGTAATGGAGGGGCTGGGCGAGTCAGTCCGCCTACACGGGCTTTGTGTTGATGTTCAGGCCGTGCAACAGCGTTGACAGTCCGCGACCAGAGCAACACCAGAGAACAGCATTCCCAGCACCCATCCACCATAAAGAGAGGAAGAGAGGGAGAGAAAGAGGACACACGGTGTTTTGGGCGATTTGACTGTACGGGAGTGGGGCTGGACTGAATCATGGCCACTTCTACGTCTTGCACAGGCTCCACACTGCTGCAGCCAATTAGTGAGATTATTGATCTGCCTCTGGACCAGGTAAACTGTCACTTTAACTGGGATTTATGTTTCGCTTTTGTCATTTTGCTCTAGCAAAGATCGCTAGCTGGTGTGGAGTCGTTTGCTGTAAATCCAGCACATTTGATGCGCACGTCTGTCAGCGACAACTGCATGATACAAGAGCGTTTTACTACGATATTCTTGTTTATGACATAACAAGCCTGAAATTCATAATACGCCTTTTTCCCTTCCTGTATTTTGTCTCAAAATATTAGCTAATGACAAGTGAGTCACAGGCTGTGTATTTTATCTGTTAAGACAGTATTTTGACATCTAGACGCCTTTAAGGCAAGTCCAAACATCATGCAGACGAGCACACGAGATGTTGTCTATGTAGGCAGCTCGATAGGTTTTGACACACGGCCATAGTCACGATTTCGCCCGTGCTGGAGCGGCGTTCTTCTAAAAAAGAGATTTATATTTACAGATGTCCTGGATACATGTCCTTGTATCGTGAATTATCAGAGCAAAAGAACATCCCAGCTGACGAAGCGAGACAAGAGTTGTTTCAGTTCCTCATTTTTTCACATTGTTATTTTGTTGAGGGGTCGTCTTTTTTGATGTTCACGTGAGAACTATTGTGTTTTTGTGTCATTTTACAAATCTAGTGCAAGACTAGAGGTTTTGCTTTTCATATCATCTGGAATTACGTTGTAAATAGTGGCGTTTGATTCATCTAAGTGATTCGAATCTTTCGAACCGGTTCGCTAAAAGGATTCATTAACTCGTTCCTTGTTTTCTTAAGTTTTTTTTTATTCTTTATATATATTTATTTATACACCACCGGTGTTTTAAGGAAGTCTCGTCTGCTCACCAAGCCTGCTTTTATTTGATTCCAAGTACAGCAAAAACAGTAAAATTTAGAAATGCTTTTATTATTTAAAATAACTGTTTTCTATTTGAATATATTTTAAAATGTAATTTATTCCTGTAATTTCAAAGCTAAATTTTTAGCATCATTACTCCAGTCAGATGATCCTTTAGAAATTGTTCTAATGTTCTGATTTGCTGCTCAAAAAACATTTCTTATTGTTAAAAAGCAGCTCAGTATAATTTTTCAGGTTTCTTTGATGAATATAATGTTTAAAAGAACAGCATTTATCTGAAATAGTAGTCTTTTGTAACATTATAAATGTCTTTATGATCGCTTTTTATGAATTTTAAGCATCCTTGTAAAAAAAAAATTGGATGCTAAAAGTGAATGCTAAAAAATGTATTGATTTCTATCATTTCTTTCCTTAAAAAAATAAAAAATAATGACTTCAAGCTTTTGAATGGTATAGTGTGTAATGTTGCAAACACTTTATTTTAGACAAATGCTTATCTTATAAAAACAAACAAATTTACTCAAATGTACTGTGATGTGTCAGCTGTTTTAAATATTGAATATCGATGATAATAATAATAATAATACATGTTTCTTGAACAACATTAGAATGATTTCTGAAGGATCATGTGACACTTAAGACTGGAGTAATGATGCTGAAATTAAATAAATTTTAAAATATATTCAAACAGTTATTTTTAATAGTAAAAATATTTCTAAATTGTACTGTTTTTGCTGTACTTCAGATCAAATAAATGCAGGCTTGGTAAGCAGAAGAGCATTCTTTAAAAAACAAAAAAACATTAAAATTTGTATTGTTCAAAAACTTTTGACTGGTAGTGTATGTATCCCATATTGGTAATCATTACCAAACAAGCACCTTTCAACAGACGTGTTCTGTGTTTGCTGGAATCATTTGCGTATTGTAGTTTTTTTGTGTTGATGAATTATTAATAATGCCTGTGGATAAATCATATGCCTCAGGTTAAGTCATATCTTTCTAACATAACCCTCGACAAAACAAGTTGTACTGCATCTGTTCGCAACTCGGCTGTATCAAACTAGTGTGGAGGTGTGATAAAATATTCACTATGCATGAAAGTAAGTGATAAAACGTTCACTCTCATGTACAGTGCATCTATTGAAAGCCGGTTTTTATCAATGTGATATAAAAGGTCGGTTAAACCTGAACTATCCTTCACATTGCTGATCGTGCAGAAATTTTCATGGGGACGCAGCTTATTGTTCAATCTGTTACTTACAAATTAGTTAGTAGTCACAGAAATGGACAGCAAGACCTTTATCAATGTCAGCTCTGCCGGTTATTCGTGTGTTCAGATATTACATTATTAGTCTTGGTCTATTCCGACTCCAGAGCATTTGCCGCTGCACACATGTACTTTAATGTTTCATGTACTACTTTAACCTCTTTAGCTTGTGCTGCCCATCTCGTAATGCGAGTCTGGGCAAGAATGAGTCAACAAATGCAGTCGTTCTGGAGTGTAGACCTTCTTGTTTTGAAACACCCACCTGTTCAACGTCTTCATTGTGTACATATGTTAAATACCTTTTATGGGTGTGGTACTCACCCTCAGGCCATCCAAGTGTAGATCAGATTTGAAGAGATTTTGCACTTGACTTTGCACTTCCTCTGCTGTCATTGGGTGCCGTCAGAATGAGAGTCCAAACAGCTGAGAAATCATCACAGTAAAACACAAGTAATCCACGCAACTCCAGTCCATCAGTTAACATCTTGTAAAGCCAAAAGCTGTGTTTGTAAGAAAAAAATCCATCATAAAAGTGGTTTAACTTTAAACCATTTTCCATGATCCATAATAATGCTTCTCATTCTGACGGCACCCATTCACTGCAGAGGATCCTAAATTTCTTCAAAACAGTTCTGATGAAGAAACAAACTCATCTACATCTTGGATGGCCTGAGGGAGAGTACATTTCAGCAAATGTTCTTTTTTGGATGAGCTGTTACCTAAATGGCAGCACTCCTCAAAACATTAACCTGTAGTCATCAAGATAAATCAAGGATGGAAATACAAAACAAACAATGTGGTTTTTGATCTGTAAGCCCATTTGGTTATGTCCACAACTCTAGTGCCTTTTGCTCTGTCGCTGGCATGCTTCTTCACCAGCTTTTTTGAATGAGATTTTGGCAGGCGCCAAGCCTACAAACCCTCTCCCGATCAAGGCCACTCCAGAACTCCCGTTAATGTGACAGGAATCAATAACTCAGCCGGAGCGCATCATGAAACGAGCTGTCAGGATTACTACGTCCTGAGCTTGAGCCAACATAGGAGTGAAACTGTATAGATCTGTTTCTGATTATGTAAGATGTGGGTTGCTAGGCTGGGCTCAAAAATTTGTGCCGTAACATGATGGTGTATAATTTGAAACCGTTGCAGTTAAAATAGCCTCGTCATTAAAGGCACTTTCCAATCAGCTGTGAGAATACCACAGGTCCTAAAGCCCTTGGTTTCCTGGTTTGCATTTTACAGCACTGTAAATAGTTAAACAGATAGTTCACCCAAAAATTAAAACTCTGTCCTCACACTCATGTTGTTTAAAACCTGAATTACTTACTTTCTTTTGGGGAACACAAAATAAGATATTTTAATTAAATAACACTGGAACATTTTCATCTTTGGGTGAACTGTCCCTTTAAGGCTGAAGTGTGTTATAACAATACACATCCCAGTGTAATATATATAGAGTCACCTATAGGCTAATTTACCTGGGAAAGTGTAAACACAGGTACTCTTTTTGAAACCTTGCTCTCAACCAGCCTGGCAACACTGTGTCAACCAATGGGGTGAGTTTAGGGCGTGGCTATCTGTTTGGCTAACCAGTTAGAGACAGAGGGAGTGTTTGGGGAAACTTTTGAAAACGTTTGGGTTTTTTTCTGTTTGATGATGTTTACCCACTTTGACTTTAAAGGGATCATGAACTGATTTTTTACTATTTCGCACTGTTCTTTGAGTTCCACTTATTATGTTATCAAGATTTTTACATTAAAAAAATCATAGTTAATAAGTAATAGGTGATTTTCTTTCCTGTTTTGACCCCCCCTGATCAGAACACTCTGTTTGAATAGGCGTGGTGAATTGTAGACTTGGAAGTAAACGCCCACTGCTATGATTGGCTAACACTTGTGTATGTTTGACAGTCTACATCCTTCATAAATGAACACTGCTGTGATTTTAGGTTAAAAACACATGAATACTAAGTACATTTCAAATGAATTGTAATTATAGACAAAGCAATAGTGACCATGTTATAACAGTTACTCACAATTGTGTGGTGCGACATTACTGTCGGATCCAATATAGTCGGCACAGCATTAGAGCCGCCAACGATTAATCGCGATTAATCGCATACAAAATAAAAGTTTAAGTTTGCCTAATATATGTGTGTGTACTGTGTGTAATTATTATGTATACATAAATACACACAAATTAATGTGTATATATATGAGAAATATGTTGTTAATATACAAAATGATTTTATTTATATATAATATAAATTATATAAAAAATATGATAAATACATATGCTTGTAAATATTTCTTAAATATATACATGAATGTGTTTGTATTTATATATACATAATAATTATACACAATACACACACATATATTAGGCAAACTTAAACTTTTATTTTGTATGCGATTAATCGCGATTAATCGTTGACAGCCCTACACAGCATTGACTTTTAGTGTGAGTTCACACTTGTAGTTCAGTTTGTTTGGTATCGTCAGATACATTTGGTCCTGGTCCACTTAGCGTTCACACTGGCATTTTTGACAGCGAACCTAAAGATACCAAACCTGAAGGCATAGTGATACGTTCACAACTTGATTGGTTGGGTTGAATTTCATGACGCAACTCACCGAACACCTCAAACAAAAGGAAAAGGTGTGTTCGATTTAAACACTTAATGTGAAGTCACAAAGAGCTCATAAAAGGCAGTTTACCTCCTCGTTGCTCCACGTTTGCCCTCTGTTCGTTTCATGTTTTGGATACTGGATACACCGCTTGTTCCCATTGTGAAATCATGTCGCATCGCATCGCATCTTGTCATTACTTCCAGTTTTTGGTTCGTTTAGAAGTATTAGGTCCGTGTTGCGTTCATATTTCATTCGAACCGCACCAGAGTCAAGACCCATCTTTTTAGCAGTCTTGGTCCACTTGTTTGGTGCGCACCATGGTTCGGATGGCAGCGTTCACACATCGTCTTATCTTTGGAGCCATCTTATTGTTTGGTTTCTGTTTAGACCTGCATTCACCTCATTATTTACACTACATGTGTGAATCGGTGGGCGGGGCTAAACAGGCAGTGATGTAGAAGCAGGCGTTAATCTTCTTGTGCGGAGGCGGGGTTTAGCCACACTATTACATCATAGAGTTGCACATTCCACAACCGGTCGTTTTGGCAGATTGACTTAAATATAAGCTGTTTTTAGACTAACTAGAAAGTTTTGAGTTCTGAAACTTACAGGATGTTTTTATAGTGCAATTTCCCCTTATATTTCAAAAGATCAGGGGAATTTTAATTTCTCATTTCCTGACCCCTTTAAAAACACTTAATGATGGTTATTAGAGGTAGAAGCCAGTCATAGACCACTTCTGATGATATGATTGGCCACAGCTGGTCTTTAAACCGGTGACTAATGCCTTGTGCTACATAAAACGGTTCCTCTCAAGCTCACTTTGAGGCAGTGCCTTTACCGAATATTCTGGTTGATCTTCAAAGGTTGATGATTGCCAGTTGGAGAACTCATATAATGTGTGGCCAAAAATTTCAAATGGACTGTGTTTCATTAATGTGTTGATGCATCACTGGTCCACACTTAAAAGGACACTACTAAAAGCCTGTTCACACTACAAACGATCGCTGCACATGCTTTCAGCAAGTCAAATAGTGAAAAGTTTTGTGAATAAGATGACCATTTCATCCTAATTTACACAGAAAGAGGCATATTTGCACTGGATTAAATTAGCAGTGCTAGAATTAGCAGTGCTACTTTAACGCATTGTGCGCCTCTAGAGCCTAAATCTCGCTGGTTTCTCCCCACACTACCTGTTAAAAGGCTGGCGCATATGTTTTTGTAGTGGTTTGTATTAAGGAAGCACACAGGTCTCTTGTCGCTCACCCCAGTGAGCACAGCAGGAGCGTGAGGCGCAGCCCTAATTTCTCAAAGGAGGTTTATGCCCACCCTCTGTCTCTCTAAATGAGCACTCTCATGGGACCAGTTGCCTCAGCTTGAGTTCTGCTTACGGGAGTGTTGTACTAAAGTGTTTTACTTTCCTTTTTTTTCTTAATGTGCTAAAGTTCAGCTTGGTCATAATGCAGTATTATATATTCATTTTTTTAATCAGTGGATTGGATTGGTTGCAGTTTGAGATGAAGTACTAAAATTACAAAAACTGAAGTACTCAACATATTAATCATTTAAATTAGCGCTGTCAAATGATTAATCGCGATTAATCGCATTCAGAAAAGTTTTTGTTTACATAATATGTGTGTGTACTGTGTACAGTTGAAGTCAAAAGTTTACATACACCATGCAGAATCTGCAAAAATGTTAATTTTTTATCAAAATAAGAGGGATCATACAAAATGCTTATTTTTTTTATTTAGTACTGACCTGAATAAGATATTTCACATAAAAGACGTTTACATATAGTCCATAAGAGAAAATAATAGTTAAATTTTAAAAAATGACCCTGATCAAAAGTTTACATTATTATTATTTATTCTTAATACTGTGTTGTTACCTGAATGATCCTTTTATTTTACTTTATTTTTGTTTTGTTTAGTGATAGTTGTTCATGAGCCCTGTGTTTGCCCTAAACAGTTAAACTGCCCGCTGTTCTTCAGAAAAATCCTTCAGGTCCCACAAATTCTTTGGCTTTCCTTCTTTTGTGTATTTGAACCTTTTCCAACAATGACTGTATGATTTTGAGAACCCATCTTTTCACGCTAAGGACAACTGAGGGACTCGTGCAACTATTACAGAAGGGTCAAATGCTCAGTGATGCTTAAGAAGGAAACATGATGCATTAAGCCAGGGGGTGAAAACTTTTTGAATTTAAAGATCAGGATAAATTTAACTTATTTTGTCTTCTGGGAAACATGTAAGTGTCTTCTGTTGCTTCTGAGGAGCAGTACTAAATGTAAAAAATATTATATTCAGACAAAATAAGAAAAATGTACACATCTTCATTCTGTTCAAAAGTTTCCACCCCCTGGCTCTTAATGCATCATTTTTTTCCTTCTGAAGCATCAGTGAGTGTTTGAACCATCTGTAATAGTTGCTGTAATAGCTTTCCCTCAGCTGTCCTTGGTGTGAAAGCTGGATCTCAAAATCATATAGTCTTTGCTGGAAAGGGTTCAAATACACAAACATGCTGAAAAACGAAAGAGTTTGTGGGACCTGAAGGATTTTTCTGGAGAACAGCAGGCAGTTTAACTGTTAAGGACAAACAAGGGAGTCATGAACAGCTATCACTAAACAAACACAGCTGTGGATCAGTCAGGTAACAACATGGTATTAAAAATCAAGCATACGTAAACTTTTGAACGGGGTCATTTTTTAAAATTCAACTATTATTTCCTGTTTTGGACTATATATAAACGTCTTTTATGTTTAATACTTTAGTACTAAATAAAAAGTAGCATGCATTTTGTATGACCCCTCTTATTTTGGTAAAATAATTTCCATTTTCAAGATTCCACAAGGTGTATGTAAACTTTTGACCTCAACTGTACATAATTAATATAAACCGTACACACACATATTATGTAAACAAAAACTTTTATTTTGGATGTGATTAATCGTTTGACAGCAGTAGTTTATATACTATAATAGTACATAAGTAATACTAAAATATCATTGAATTTTATTCTGTGTGTGTGTGTGTGTTTAATAGAACTGGTTCTAAATAACTCTAAAAATTAGTCAAACTAATTCATCTCATTACCTGTCAGGAATCTTCATGTGTCTGATTCACTGGTGAGGATGTTAGAAATTTCATGTACAAAGTCACCTGACTGTTACACCTGAATGTTTCTGACTCCCTCCTATTTGTGTCTTCCAGGGGCTGTCATTATGAAACACATATTTTGCTGTCAGTCCTGCTGATTTAATCAACCAGATATGATGCCTTACATAAGACAGAGATAATTATGGCTCTTGCACTTTGCCATAGTGTGCCAGTTCTGGATTTGTCTCTTGTTTGTTTTAGTTCAGCAGTCTTAAAGATATAGTACACCCAAAATCACTTACTCTTCTTCATGTTATTCCAAACCTGTATGACATTCTTTCTTCTGTGCAATACAGAATAAGATATTTAAGATGCGATTTTTCAAGAGTGACACTCGAGCTGTGCTTACAGAAATGGCTGTCCTAAATCCCAACTTCACAGTGGCCAGGGACAGGGACATCATCCAGAGTGGCCAAAGACAATGAATCTGCTTGCTCAACAAGAACAAGAATGATTTGATGATGTGTAGTGTTCTCAAGTTTCTGGTTGTATGAGTACATTGTATGACTACATCTTACTCATCACGGCCTCTCAGCACAAGCCTAAATTTGAGGATGATGTACTTGTACAGATTTTCAATGGCAGCTAATCAGCTGGAACTATTGAGAGCTGAAAATAACCAGTCAGATGGCTTGCTTTAGTCACGATAACACTTTTTGTTATGACCTTTGTTCCTCTTCAGAACACAATTTAAGATTTTTTGATGAAAACCAAGCGCTTTCTGACCCTGCATAGGCAGCAATGCAACTGACACGTTCAAGGCATGAAGATAAAGGTCTTATGGTTTTGGAACGACATGAAGGTAAGTAATTAATGACAGAATCTTCATTTTTGGGTGAACTATCCCTATAAGTAAGATCTTGCGAACAGCTGGTGCAACCTTACCCAGGTCTAAACCTCCAGTCAAAAGCCATTTTTCTTTCTCTTCAAGACAAGAAAGCATCCCTTGGCTTCTTCCAGATGGCATCTGTTGCTGACAATGCTCAGGTGTGATGTTATTTTGGACTGGTGCGTGTCATGACTCATGGCTGATATGAAAAGGAAATTGATATCATTTCAGTCACTTTTCGTTCTCCGTGACTTGCTGTCAGTCTCATTTCCAGCCTCTGTGGCAGTGATGTATCCTAGCAACCAGAACTTTTAGAAACTGATTGTAAGTCATTACAGCTTGTAATGTGGGATTGTCAGCGTGCCCCTTTCTGAATGCGTGGTCTGGTTTAGCGGTTCTCTACAAAAAAACACCAGCCCCTTTCCTTTTGCAGGCTCATTATAAGATGTTAAAGCTTGGTTGAAGCCCAACTGCTGAAAGTACACGCATGGAGAATTGTGTCTGAATCAGCTTGCCTTGGTCTTCTCCAGCAGATGCTCTTTCTCCCAGGTGGATCGTAGAATTGCAGACAGCATTGAAGAAAACTGGTAAATGGAGGCATTAATGGTCATTTAAATTGGTGAGATCCAAGCTGAGTAAGAAAGAAAAAAAAAACAGAGACAATAAAGCACAGAAGGCCAAAGGAATGAGTCCTAAAACCCAGAAATGAGTAAGCATTTTTGAACTTCTGGTTCCAGCGTCCAAAAGTCAATCGTTTGGAATTTATTGTAGAATTTCTCAATTTTAGTTGATTCTCATTCTTGATTTTCAAGAGTACAACTTACTGTATCCATATCCAGTTTCATATAATCGCTCAATCAGTGTTTTAGTCGAAATTAATGAAATTAATGCTTTACACCTTCATTTGATAACCAGAAAAATGCAAATAAACAAAACAAAATTTCTGAGAAAAGTAAACATTTCACAAAGCTATTGTAAGAATAAATGGAACTTTTTTTATGCATTCCAAGTAATTAGTCATGCTAGAATACAGAATTTGGTAACAATAAAACATTAGATGGGCAAAAATAAAACATTTCATAGGGCCCTAAAGATGTAAGTTTTGTCAAACTTGTTAAATTGATGCTAAATTATTTAAGTTTCATGATTTTAATTAATTAGACATGTTTTTGATCAATAAAATTGAATTTAACCATTAAAAAGGCGTCCAGAAAAATTAAAACTGGAAAAAAAAAAAACGGAATCCAGGAAAAGTAAAATGGAAAAAACGGAATTTGGAAAAAAATAAAACAGAATTTAGGAAAAATAAAAACGGATTTCATAGGGCCCTAAGTATGTCACGTAACGTCACATTTACCTCAGTAAAAACATATTGTGTCCGTAAACTTATTAGTCAGCTAGAAAAATAAACTCTAGGTGAGCACCATTATAATTATTAATTATAATTTTAAGTTTAAGACAGCCTCCATTTAAATGTTTATATGTCTTGGAGTAGAAATATAATTATGTAATTGCGACTTTAATATAATAATAACTTCACTGAGTGTAATTTAAACATTTGTATACAAATCAGTTAATTTTAACCTTCATTATTATAGTACCAATTGACCCTCGTATAAATTTTACAGCATAAGTTGAGTGATCTTTGTTTTTTTTTTTGTTTTTTTTCCTCAAATTTGGCATGTGCTGTACCTTTTGAAAATAGTCAGTATTGAATTGAATCGGAAATCGAATGACAAGATTGTGAATCAGAATTGTATCAAATCATGAAATGTGTCAAAACCCAGCCCTAATTTCTTGGTGGCATATTACGTGTCTAATATTTCACCTAGTAGCTTTACTAGTTAGTACACACTCCTCAGCTTCAACTTGCACAGAAGAACTAAGTTATATTGTATGTGACTCAACAAATGTCTTGTTGTTCTTGCTATATTTTCCTTGTTTACTCAGAAACACAGTTGGCAGTTGGATGTTCGTGTTGGCTATTTACAACAATTTCTCATTTCGACAAGCTTCGCTTTTTTAAAATTAGGTGTTGAAATTGACAGGAAATGTCACTAGCAGTTGTTAAATTGATGACTTTTTTTCTAAAGAGTTTCTTCCACAAGTGAGAGTGAATATTTTGCGTTGGTTTTGTTTTGACTAGCTGTTTGGCTAGTTTTGTATTCTGTTTGAGGTGGAGTGAATGGCAGCCGTTTGTCTTGCAGGCCAGGCTTGAATGGTGGTTTATTTATAGCCTACCAAGGAAGCTGTGATCATTGGATGAACATAAAGGGATGTAGCCGAAGCCTGCTGCCGGTGACAGGAGTCTTTTGTGTTTGGTGGAGTGTATGAAAGCAGGAGATGCTGCTTTGTTTGCCATTCTGCAGCTACAGGTTTATATACAGGAGGACAAAGTACAGAGATGCTTATTTAAGATGATTCTTGTTTAATCGAAATACAGTAAAAACAATAATATTGTAAAATATTTTACTTTGATTTTCTATTTTAAAGGAGTCGTCAGATGCAAAATTCACTTTTACATGTTGTTTGAACATAAATGTGTGTGCACATCCACCCTTTAATGATAAATATCCACCCATCGATTGAGGTGTTCTATTGTTTATGTAATAATGAACAGCTGTCGTCATTTACTCCCGACATCTGAGCCACTAAAGATGCAGAGGATAACTTTCATCTTTGAAGGTAATGCGCCGATCCTCAATCTACCTAAATGTGTCTATGTTCGCGTGAATCATTCTTGATACAGCTTCACCTAAAGAAGAAGTGAGTGTGTGTGTGTGTGTGTGTGTGTGTTTTTTTTTTTTTTGTTTATTTTTATTTTTTTTATAATAATGCCCTAGTTTTGCGGCTAAAGTTTACAGTCTCTCAGAGAACTGTTCTCAGCCCATGGACGAGAAGGACTAGCTGAGCAGAGCTCATTAGCATTTAAAGGGACATGCACGAAAGTGGCTTGCTCAAAACAGAGCTGTTTTTGACAAGGTGAAAAGGGTGTTGTTTTACACTACCATTGAGAAATTTTAACCAAAGTATGTTATAGAATTCATTAAGACCGTGAAGTGTTATATCAACTTGTGGAAAATGGGCATCCGATGACCCCTTTAATGTATTTTGTAATGTATCTTGTATGCATAAATGTATATGAATCATCTGCTGTAACAATATTTAGTTTTTCGTATGTTTTGTGTTTCACAAATAACGAAAACACATTGATATTTTGTAGGCGCTTAATATGCTGATTCTCACATTTCATCAGCATATTTGAATTGTTAAATTGGCAGAAAAAAGTCATTTGTTGCTGCATATCACATCATGAGCATTGTGTTAATTCTGCAGCTCTCCAGAGTTTTTTTTTTTTTTTTTTTTGATTGCAAATTAGCAATATGGAATGTATTTTAAAATTAAATATATTCCTATCTTGGCAAAATCAAATTTTCAATGTCTATTATTCCAGTCTTCAATGTTACAAGATCCTACCTTGTGCTGCCCTATTGTAAATTGTAGCTGTAATTCCCACCCCTGTCCAGTTGGTGGCGAGTGTGCTCCAGTATGGGATCCAGAACAAAAACAAAACTGTCATGAATTTTTTTGCTATGCGTTTGATTACGCACAGGCAAGAAGTATTCCCACTTTACCTACAGTGATCTATCATGGCACGTTAAAGAACGCTGAAACGATATTTATTGCTTGAAATTCCTAATGAAATGAACAGAATTTGAAATCTGAGACTTATCAAAAGTAACAAAGCTCAGCCTATTGTGATTTATTGGATGGGAAGCACACTATGTACTGTTAATTCATTAACTTGAAAACAACATAGACCAAGATCGATTGAGATTTAAGAATCGATATTGGTTCATTAAAATGAG
The DNA here is from genome assembly GCF_022985175.1 of Labeo rohita. Classification (NCBI taxonomy): domain Eukaryota; kingdom Metazoa; phylum Chordata; class Actinopteri; order Cypriniformes; family Cyprinidae; genus Labeo; species Labeo rohita. Next base: position 22,976,631 of record NC_066885.1, on the reverse strand, counting down.
AATCTATTAAAATTGAGAAATCGTTTTTATTTGTTTTTTTTTGTTTTTTTTTTAACCCAGTACTAGCATATTTTGTTGTTTTTAAACACTTAGGTGTCATCCTGTAGGTTCATGATTAAAAATGAAAATGGGAACAAAAATTAAAGCAATTAAATATGTTATTATAATTAAAATATTATATCTATCTATCTATTTTATATATATATATATATATATATATATATAATAATTTATTATTTTTTTGATGTACTGTACCATTCCATGCTTTTGCTTTTGTTGTTTCTTCTAGTTGACTTTTATTGCCTTGCTTTTTGGAGATTTGAAATGTTTTTTTTGTTAGAGTTGTTAGTAACAAAAAAGTCAGAAGGTGCCACGGGGAGTCACAACTAGCTCATGTGCTCACCCTTTCGCCCTTATGATTTCCTGTACTTTCCAAGGATGCACCGCATGTGATGATGGACTTGCTTCTCAGTGGTTGAGGAAACGTGATCATAAAAAATGTAGCTTTACAAGTACATTCCTGGACATACAACATGAGGGAATTTGATTGTTGTCAACTTGGTGGCTTAACCACAAGGAACTTCCTTTGTACGTAATTTTTATTTGTTCAGCTTGAATCTGACTGCTCCTGAGCTCCCATGGTCTAATAAGAAATCAAAGTGTCCACTAGTTACTGATTCGGTATGTTATCCGGGTATTGTTTGGAGTCTCTCTTTCTCTTCTCAACTGTTCAGGTTAAGTCTGGCTGGAAAAGCCACATTTGATGTTCAGCTAGAGCAGACAGGCCATTCCCGCCTCTGCTGCTCTGTGTTTTCGGTCTTTCCCTCTATGTTTCTCCATGTGAATGAATTTTAGAAGCCAACCTGCCTCTGTCTTCTTTATTTTGTCCCCTTAGCTAGTAAACCAACAAGTACCATTATTTTGAATTATGTAATTTGGAGTTGATCAACAATTGCTTGAGGGAAGTTAAAATAGCTGAACAGTAGACCTGTGTTAAATTTGGGAGATTGAGATGAAGACATCCCTTCAGAAATTGAAATATGAGTAAATGTTTCCAAGCAGTGTTCAGACTGCTTAGTAGATATAAACTCTTGCAACAATCCCTTCGGGTTCTGAGCCATATCATAAAAATAAATGGGGAGTAGGCATGTCTTTTTGGCTGGGAAGCCACAATCTAGCACAGCAAACATGCTAAAAAAATTCTACTCTACAATAGCATAGTATCTTCCAAGGACAAGCAATTTTAGAAAACATGTTTAGAAAATGAACACATTTAGTGCTTATCATCAGTTTTGCATTGATGTTGTGAGGAAGCAGGCCTGTTGGTGTGATATTGTTTTTTTCCCCACTGTCCTCATTGTACAGAATAGCCTGGAGAAAGGAAAAAACTAAACATAGATGGTTTTTATATGTGGTTGTTTATGTTGTTAAATTAGCATGAGCTTCTCGTTTTGTTTAGTAAAGCAAACATGAGTGAGTATAAATTGTAAATATGAGGGCCAAATAGAAATAGATATCATGAATGATACTGAACTTGTCTCTTGGAGGTTAGCTTGAGCAGAGCTCTGGAGGCAATGTGGCTTATCTTGGGAACACTTCTGGCATACTAGCCTCTTATCTTTGCCTGCAAGTGAAGTTGGATTTGCTGCCTTGCTGGGACCTATTTTAGAGATGGATTGCCAAGTGAATCAGTAAATATGGGAGAAATACATTGAGCCCGGGAGTAGAGATGAGGAGGCGTCTGCTGGCGGTCTGTTATATGTGCATTGGACGTGTTGGAGAGTCACACAGGTGCGAAATGAAGTACAGAGTAGATTCCCATGGGAAACGACAGGTGTCACACGCAGTTTTGGCAGGCCCGACTTGACAGGCTTGTTCCTTGAATCAGATTTCTGCATAATTCTTACCTTTGGCTTCCGCTTCTTTGCAAAGTTTCTTTAACTAGTGGCTCACAGTGTTATTGGCGTATAATAACTAGGAATAACTTTTTACTTGCTTATTCATCGTTACTTTGAGCTTGTTTAATATGAACCATCTGCTAAAACGATATTTAGTTTTTCGTATTCTTTATCCACCTTATTCTTCAGTGCGGAAGTAAGCCTGTGTGTGAGATTCCTGGTTCATTAGCAGCTATAGGGAAATAAGAAGAATAACAATGTGCAGTAAACATTAAAACTATTTGCACTACAAACCAGTGTGTTCATAATTAAGATAATACATTAAGATAATATGGTAAGACACACCAGTTTAAAATATCAAGCAGCAAAATTAGCTGTTTTGTACAGTTAAAAATAGCTGGACGCAGATGAGACCGGGAGCCAGACCCATAACATTTACAAGCTCTGCCCAGCCTTACAGCAAAAATTAGGTGAATATTTTTCATGAATACCAAAAACACACTGATATTTTGGAGGCCGTTCATTTTATGATTCTCACATTTCATCTGCTCATTTGAATTGTTTAATTGGCAGATGGAGGTCATTTATTGCTGTTTTTTCTGCGCCTCATGTCACGAGCGTTGTTAAAAGTAGTTCAACTTCTAAAAATTTTTGAGACCATTAATTCTGCAGCACTTCATTTTTTTTTTATTGCAAATTAACAGTATGAAGTTGACACTGAAATATTGATATGTTAATACTACCTGTGATACTAACTATCTATTTGACACTCCAGTATATTAGGTGGCGATGTTGCGTTTTAACACTGGTTGTCTCCTGTCAGAAAATGAAAAAAAAAAAAAAATCCCTATGCCTATAAAACTGACCTGAAATTTCTATAGATGTTGCGATTATATTGTTATTGTGTAGTGTAGATGTTGACAGCCCTACAACAAATGCATTGGTTTGCAAGTGAAAAAATATGCCTGTACACTTCTGTCATCCAAGATGTTCATGTCTTTATTTCTTCAGTCAAAAAAAATAAAGGTTTTTGAGGAAAACATTGCAGAATTTTTCATTTTACATTTAAAAAAAACAAAAACAAAAAAAAACATGTATGTACTTTTTCACCACAAATGCTTGTCTTGCACCAGCTTAGCGATGCACGTCTACGACTTCACGCATTACGTAATCACGTTGGAAACGTCATTCGTGGTTAGTTCTTTTTTTTGTGTACTCCAGTTCAATAAGGCAAGGTAGGGCGAAAAACTCTTCTCCAACTTCAAAATCGCCCAACATCGTTTTACCTGTTTTTTGGAAAGTGTGTTTGACTTGCTTTGCACATTCATTTTGTAAGCACTAGGTCGGTACCATCTACATCTCTTTGACCTTTTCAGTGTGTTTGAGTAACCTGTGAAGTCGAGGTAGTGCAAGACGAGCATTTGTGCTTAAAATGTATATATGTTTAATTTTATTTTTTTAGAAAATAGCGGATCATTTCACTACATAAGACCCTTATTCCTCAGTTGGGATCTTGTAGAGCCCTTTGACGCTGGATTGAAACTGCAATTTGGGCCTTCAAGCCGTTGATCCCCATTGAAGTCCACTATATGGAGAAAAATCCTGGAATTTTTTTTTCAAAAACCTTAATTTATTTTCGACTGAAGAAAGACATGAACATCTTGGATGACATGGCAGTGAGTAAATTATCAGGAAATTTTTATTCTGGAAGTGAATTAATCCTCTAAGTGGTTAGATATGCATCGTAAATTTCAGATTTAAACTTTTAAACATCTGTCTTGTGTCAAATGTATTAATATGTATGACAGTACAGTGTTTTTATTGATTAATTAGCTAGTTAAATAGCTGCATCGTTTGAATGATTATAAATGTAGAAAAAAGGTCAAGTGTAGGCAATAAGCTGTTCTGTAATCTGTTATTAAAAGTTCTATTTTGATACATCCATATCTTTTATTCTGTAATTATGTATGCATGGTTTTATTTTACTTAATGTCTGTGTTTACTGATACAGATTATCATTGATGGACTGTGGATAAACTCTGTGTCTGGAACAGTTCTGTTCCTCATTACCTATCTTTCTATTTATGATACCTACTAAAACATGACGCAACTGTGCCGGAGCTGCTCTCCAGGTCTGTGTAAGAAAGTGATGAAGTACCCATACTCTAGCAGGCTTCATTATAGACATAAAATATGTTTGGGAATCCAGGGGCTCACTATGTTAAAGGAATAGTTCACCCAACAATGAAAATCACCCCATGATTTATTCATGGTCAAGCCATCCTAGATATATGTGACTTTCTTCTTTTTAGAAAGTAAGTTATATTTAAAAACGTTCTGGCTCTTCAAAGCTTTATAATGGCAGTGAATGGTGGTTGAGATTTTGAAGTCCAATGAAGTACATCTATCCATCATAAAAAGTGCTCCACACGTTTCCAGGGGGTTTAAGAAGTCCACTTCCAGAACAACAATTCACAAATAATTTACTCACCTCCTTGTCATCCAAGATGTTCATGTCTTTCTGTCTTTAGTCGTAAAGAAATTGTGGTTTTTGAGGAAAACATTTCAGCATTTTTCTCCATATAATAGAATTGTTGCACCGATTTTAAACTTCCGAAATGTAGTTTAAATGCAGCTTCAAAGGGCTCTAAATGATCCCAGACAAGGAAGAAGGGTAATTTATTTCAGAAAATAAAAATTTGTGTACTTTTTAAGCACAAAAGCTCATGTACCACAGGCTCTGGGATGCGTGTTCACGACGCTACGTCCTATTGAATCACGTTGAAAGGTCACGCGGAACTACAGACCCAGTGTTTACAAAGCGAACGCGCAAAGACTAAGAAAGTCCAAGTAAGCGCTGTTTACAAACAAAAAGGTACAACGATGTCCTCCTCTCAAGTTGTAGGAGAAAATAAGATGGAGTTTTTCGCCATATTCAGTACACAGACGATGAACTTACATGTGATTCGTAGAAGTGATGGGAAGTTCGGATCATTTTACCGACTCGGATCTTTGAGTCTCGTTCAACAAAAGAACAAATCTTTTTTCGAGTCATTTCGTTCATTTTAGCAAAATATAATTCAATTGTTGCTTGTTACTTCCCTAACACATCTACTGCTTACACAATAGGATGTTGCGCATATGCGACTGAACAAATCACTCCCCGAAACAACCCGTTCTTCCCGAGTCACATTAAAGATTCGTTCAAAATGAAAGAATCGTTCAAGAACGACCCATCACTAATACGTAACATCGTGGACATGCATCCCAGAGCCTGTGCTACAGGAGCTTTTGTGCACTGAAAACCCTAATAAGTTAATTGGACTAAATTGATTGAGTAAACTCGTTGCCTCAATTTAATTGAGTAATGGAATCTTCCAAAACTTGCATATTTAAGTTTATTTAACTTGGCGGTTTTGTAGACTGTACTTAAATCATTCAGTTCAACAAACTTAGCCCTTATTTAATGTACTTAAACGATTTTGTTCACTTGGTATTCATTTTTTTAAGTGTACTTGTATGTTTAAGTTAACTCAACATGAAAATGTAACTTAAAACTGTTAAACAATGTTCTTATATTTGACTGCAAGTCATGTCAGTAGTAGCACAACAAAACAAACAAAAAAAGCTCATAAAATGGTTATTGATAGTTAATAAAAATAAATAAAATTGAGTTGTTACCATTGTTGTGATTCACAAGCTGAATGTTGAAGTCTGTGTGTGAATCATGCACATTACCCCAAATATTAAAAGATTATATAAAAGCAGTTAAAAGCTTCTTATAGTGTTTATATAAAAAAAAAAAAAACAGTAAAATTGTAAAATCATTAATCAGCATGAAAAACACTCATGATTTAATTACCTAAAAAACCTAATGATTTAATTAGAACATAGATCACCTTCTAAAAGCAATCTATTTATTACTTTTCTTTCTTTGAAATCAAAGAACTCTGATTTCATGCTGCATTGTTGCAACAACAGAAAGAAAACTATAATAATATAAACAAAGTTCCAAGTGCCCAACCAAAAGTAACACTATTCACTATAATGGTGAGTATTTAAAAAAAATAAAAATAAACCTTTTCAGGAAAATCAACATTAATTTATGAAGTCAGCTTATGTGATGTTCTCTCAAATATTTCAGTTGTACTGAAAATGCAACATTCAAGATGACTTTTGAAAAATATTTTTTTTTCAAATGATTAATCATGATTTTGAGCTCACAACACTTGAAATCTTAAGTTTATGCATTTTGATAGTAAATAAGTTAAATGAACTCATATTTTTAAGTAATAGGTCCAAAATGCAAAATTTTAAGTAATGTTTAGTCAACATTACTTGATTGTATAAGTAAAGACAGCATTAGGGTTTACAGTGTGCTTAAAGAGTAAACAAATTTTTATTTTTTGAAAAAAAAAAAAAATAATAATAATATCTAGTTTCACTAGATAAGACCCTTTTTCCTCGTCTGGGATCATTTAGAGCCCTTTGAAGCTGATTTTAAACTGCATTTTGGAAGTTCAAATTCGGGGCACTAATGAAGTCCATTATATGGAGAAAAATGCTGAAATGTTTTCCTCAAAAACCATACTTTCTTTACGACTGAAAACAGAAAGACATGAACATCTTGGATGACAAGGGAGTGAATAAATTATTTGTAAATTGTTGTTCTGAAAGTGAACTTCTCCTTTAATAAAGATCTTCCGAAGCAAAGCAGTGGATTTGTGTAAGAAAAATATCGATATTTAAAATCTCTAGTTTCCACTAACTGTCACAGAACTGGTTACGTGCACCATAACTGGGCAAGTGTCTCTGAGGGTGATGGGAGATTGAGATCTGTGTGAATTTATGCCCCGTGTAGAAATATGTGTCAGACCTGTTACTGGCAGTTTCAAAAGAACAGCAATCCACATTGCCACAGGAGCTGTCAGAGGAGTTTAATGTCCCTCCTCAAAGCCGATCTGCCTCCCTTTGGCGAAGTTGCGCTCTGTTGAGCAGTCGGTTGCTTGGATACCAAATGCGAGGCCCAAGCGAAGCTGTGACATGTAGTCAAATGGAAAAAGTCTTGTTTACCCCCTGCATTGTTAATGGAGCAGCTGCTGTATCATAAAACATAAGCACATTTGAGACACTTTTGCTGTAGGGTGTAGCATTTAATCAGTTAAAAAGTGTAGCTCAGCAAATAAAAGACATTTGTTTTCCAGTGTGGACGTGCTGGGCTTCATGTCCTGGGGAGTTTCTTTCTGTTTTTGTGGTAATATTATGAAAGGAATTGAAAGGGGGAAAAAAGACCAGGACTAACTGAATTTGTTTGGCCATTCTGCACTTTTGAATTTTCAGTTTGCACAAAAAAAACTACCAAAAAGTACTGTGGTATTACAATATTCAATATTTGTTTCTGCGTTTTTATTTCTTATTTCAAATGTAAAAAGTTCCACCCATATTTACTTTGCAGTCTTTGTATTGAATGCATTTTACTGTAATTCTGAGTAGTGTTTTGTTTGAAGTTCAGAGCTCTAGGAAAAACAGAGGAAGAATCAGTGTCTTGCATTTCTTTCGTCTTTGCCAGGAATCTCTGCCAAGGCTCTTTGTCACCGTTAAACCTGACTGGCAGTGCCACAGATAGCTTAATTGCTCTAGGTTTAGTATAGCTTATTGCCATGGTATTGATTACCATTTGAGTGCTTTGAAGTGATTGTGCGTGTCTTCCTTTTTTACTGAAGAGCTCAAAAGGCCTAACCTTTCTTTTTATACTACCAGTAATGTATTACATTCCCATGAATTATAGAAGTGAACCTCTTTCTGCATTATTCATTCACTTTGAGGACTCCTGTACCAAAGCTTGAATCTTATTGGTCAAATCTGATATCTGAATCATCACACAGCATTTTTTATTGGTAGTGATGCTTTTTCTCAGCTGGCGCATATGTTGCAAACTCACTTTTATGAGATTTTTTTAACACACATTCCTTGTGTATTTTGAGTTCACTTGTTTCAAAACCTATAAGGCTTGTTAACTAACTGCTACAGTGGAATAGCATATGATTAAACTTGGACTTATGTCTCTAGTGAGCCAAAAATGTGCTCACATTTGAAGTCTTGAGGGATCTGGAGGGCCATTTGTAGGAATGGCCTTGTTTCACCCACTGGAATTAGCTATTTTGAGCCTATCATTTCAGTTTTAGGGCCCTCACATAAATGGTGAATAGACTAGTCAGTCTACACCTTATTTAATGACTCACAAACCATTGTATCAAGTCAGAGCCAGGTTTGATAGGATAATGCAACTACTATTAAATCTTATCCATGAAAGTCTGTATAAAAGGTTGTCAAGCTTCTTTAGCTCAGTGTTAAAGGCTAACGAAATTGAACGCCGTTCAAAATATATTGTCAAATCTTTATGTATCCTATTCAAACAGTAGCTGGTGTTATATTTGTCAGAATGCAAACAATACCTGGAAAATCTTTAGCAATAGCTTCTGCTGGTTCAAGCTGGTTTAAAGTGGTTAATCAGATGTTGGGACCATTGTCGATTCATCTAGGTGGTGCATGATTAGAGCTGGTAGCCTGTTTTGGGGATGTGGTTGAACAGGTTAACCAGGTTCCAAACCATAGTTTGACCTAGTTGACTGGCTCGACCACTTGAAACTGGCATGACCTCCTGAATTCAGTGTTCTGTTTCCTTTTAAGGTATTTTTTCTTTTCGAGTGATACCACCAGGTTTCAGAGTGTGAAATGGAAATCTTCCATTTCATTGACCAGAGACGCGTTATAAAAACTCCTGTCACGCCTCCCTGTCACTACTTGTCATCCTTCTGTTTTGTAAATGATTGTTGGTGTTAGCTACAAGGCTACTGGGAGGTTTACAGTACATGCTAATGCTGTTCATATTCCTAAGAGTAGATTAGCTTTTTTTAAATGCAGTGGAGGTATAAAAATCTATGTAAAGTTGCTTATTCACTTAAACGATTAGTTCACTTCCAGAATAAAAATTTCCTGATAGTTTACTCAACCCCATGTCATTCAAGATATTTATGTCTGTCTTTCTTTAGTTGAAAAGAAATTAAGGTTTTTAAGGGGAAAATATTCCAGGATTTTTCTCCATATAGTGGACTTTAATGGGGATTAACAGGTTGAAGGTCAAAATTGCAGTTTCAGTGCAATTTCAAAGGGCACAGTCCCAGCTGAGGAATAAGGGTCTTATCTAGTGAAACGATCGGCCATTTTTTATTTGCAAAGAAAGTCAATTACCCTTTACAAAAAATGTGAAGTTGCAGTTATGCAGAGCTAGTGCAAGATGAACATTTGTGATTAAAAGTATATACATTTTAGTTCGTTTTTTTTTTTTTTTATTTTTTTTTTCTGCAGAAAAACAGCGATCGTTTCGCTAGATAAGACCCTAGAAATCATGTAGAGCCCTTTGAAACTGCAATTTGGACCTATATGGAGAAAAATCCTGGATTGTTTTCCTCAGAAACCTTAATTTCTTTTCGACTAAAAGAAAGAAAAACATGAGCATCTTGGATGACATGGGGTGAGTAAATTGTCAGGATTTTTTTTTATTCTGCCTTGAATATGAACATTTAACGTAACTTAAGTATGTGGTCGGTGGGATTTTGACAGAAATGTTGAAGATTTATACTAAATCTGTTAGATTTTAGACCTAATTTGTACTACTATGGCACTTATAGCATCTCGTTTGGTTATATGACTGTAATTAACCATGTAAATGGCTAATCAACCATGTTAGTAGGCTTGTTTCAGGCCCAAGATGGTCTTCAAGCCCAGCCAGCTTCCTACCAACTGGTATTTCAAATTGCCAACCATCTAAACTAGTGGTTCTTAACATTTTTGACACTAGTGCCCCCTTTTGTCCAAGACAAGCAGATATGATATGTACATAAATGAAAAAAAAAATAGTGTTTTTATTATAATTTAACCCCATCTGCCTGGTTGAGAAGCACTGATCTTTGACTTTGGAAACTGGCAAAGATTGCAGAGAGAGATATCAGCATGAAGGCTTATTGTCACTTGTTTTTTAATTTAGGAGACGGGGACCAGTTTAAACCCTCATGCGTGTCTTTGTATACATTTCCTGTACCTATATTTTGCATGTTTGTTGACATTTCCTTTTTGAATACCCAGCTCCTAATGGTGTCACTTTTAGAAACCCACATTTGAACTTTAGCTCAATGCGATCTTAGTACTCATCCTTCATGTTAGTGCACGTTTCCCCTCAAATACAAAGGCTGCTTTACATTTTACTGAGATATTTACACTGCACACAGTGGCCAGGCTCTCTAATATTGACCCTTAAAAAGTCATTCCCTGTTTCTTTTTCTTCCCAAATGTGCCTTTCCTCATATATTTCTCTCTCAGCTGAATGGCTGGAGGTGTCTGTGGAAACTAAGCCAGATGGCTGGCTGCAAAGAGAGATGGTTTAGAGCCACAGGGGGACAAAATCTGTCATCACTGTCTCTGTGTCCTTACTGCTGAAACTCACACTGCTATTCAGACTGGTAATCAGAAGTGCTCTCAAAACAAGGGTATTTATAGATGTTTGCTTAGAAAAAAATTATTTGATAGATCTGGCAGCTCAAACAAAGCATGCAAAAGATTGTTGACTGAACTATTTGTGTTGAAAATCTGTAATGAGGAAGACTGTTAAAGGGATATTTCACAGAAATACTGTCATTTACTCATCCTATTGTCATTTCAAACCTGACTTATTTTCTTCTGTGGAAAAACAAGGTATATTTTTGATTTAGTGTTTTTTTTCCCCCTTAATTAATTAACGACAGGGGGTCGATCATCAGCCTAGCCAATTATCTACGCCGATATGAAGCATTTTTATTATCTTTATTGGTCATTTTCAAAATCGATTTGCCGATAAAATAATTTAAAAGCATTTAAAGAGTTTTTGTCAGAGCCCTTGTTATTCTTAATTTTGACATTCATTTTCTTTTTTACACCAGACATATATATTGGATCAAAATATCGGTTATCGGTATCTGTCATTTCCAAAACCGATTTGCCGATTAAAATAATTTAATAGCATTTAAAGAGAGTTTTTGTCAGAGCCCTTGTTATTTTTAATTTTGGCATTTATTTTTATTTTTACTTATATATTGGTTAAAATTATCGGTTATGCGTATAAGTCATTTTCAAACACATTTGCCAATTTAAAATAATTTAAAAGCTTTTAAAGAGAGTTTTTGTCAGAGCCCTTGTGATTCTTAATTTTGACATTCATTTTCATTTTCATTTTTACACCAGGCATATATATTGGTTCAAAATAACCTTCTACTCGATCTTACGATTATCGGTATCGGACATTTTCAAAACCGATTTGCCAATAAAATATTTAAAAAGCATTTAAAAAAGTTGTTGTCAGAGCCCTTGTTATTCTTAATTTTGACATTCATGTTTATTTTTACACTAGACATACATATTGGTTCAGAATGCCCGTTATCAGTCTACTCGATCTTATGATTATCGTTATCGGTCATTTTCAAAACTGATTTGCAGATTAAAATCATTTAAAAGCACTTAAAGACAGTTTTTGTCAGAGCCCCTTTTATTCTTTCTTTTAACATTTATTTTAATTTTTACACCAGGCATATATATACTGGTTCAAAATATCGGTTATCTGTCTACTTGATCTGTAATAATCGGTATCACATCAGCCCTGAAAAACGCACATCAGTCAACTCATAATTAGTGGTCAATTGATGTCAATGTAGAATAAAACAACTTTCTCCAAAAGATATATAAAGAATTTAATATAAAGAATTTAGTTCTGTCAAACGATTAATCACGATTAATCACATCAGTTTTTGTTTGCATAATATAATATACATAATGTATATTATATAGTGTGTGTGTGTGTGTGTGTGTGTGTGTGTGTGTGTGTGTGTGTGTGTATATATACAGTGATGTGAAAAAGTTAGGACACCCTATTGAATTCCATGGTTTTTGTATCAGGACATAATAATAAATGATCTAGTTCTTGGCAGGTCTTAAAATTTGGAAAATCCTCAGATAAACATCATCACATGGCATATCACACAAGAAAAATACAGCCAAGAGGGAAAGGTCAGGTGACATGTGTGAAGTTAGGACACCCTATGAGTCAATTGCCTGTAGATCCACTTTTAGCAGCAATAACTTGAAGCATTCATTTTCTGTGTGACTTTATCAGTCTCTCACATCGTTCTGGAAGAATTTGGACCACTCTTTTTTTCAACGTTGCTCCAGTTTATTGAGGTTTGTGGGCATTTGCTTATACACAGCTCTCATTACAGCATTTGAGTCAGGATGAGCTCTGGACTTGGACTGGGCTATTGCAACACCTTGATTCTTTTCTTTTCAGCCATTCTGTTGTAGATTTGCTGGTGTGCTTGGGATCATTGTCCTGTTGCATGACCAAATTTTGGCCTAACTTTAGATGTCGGACAGATGCCCTCGCATTTGACTCTAGAAAACTTTGATATACAGAGGAGTTCATGGACAACTCAATGACTGTGAGGTGCCCAGGTCCTGTGGCTACAAACAAGCCCAAAATTCTCAGCCCTCCTCCAGCATGCTTGTCCTTTGGTATGAAGTGTTTGTGCTGATATGCTCTTTAGGGTTTCACCAAACTTGTTTTGTTCAGATGCAACTTTGCAGACCTAAACTGCTGCAATGTTTTTTATTAGATAAAAGATGCTTTCTTTTGCCAAGCCTTCCAAACATGCCATTTTTGTCCCATATTTTTCTAATGGTATTGCCATGAACTTTATCATTAATCATGTTAACTGAGGCCTGTAGAGTCTGAGCTGTAGTTCTTGGGTTGTCTGCCGTTTCTCTGAGCTTTTTCGGTCTGATCCTGGGGTGAATTTTCTTGGACGTCCACTCCTGGAAGGAGAGGTGTCTGTTTTAAATGTCAACAATTGCTTCTCTAAGATGATTGCTGATGTCTAACCTCCTTGGCATTGTGTTAACACACACCTGAAGGCTCCAGACCGGCAAACTGCCAAAGCTTATGCTTTTATAGAGGCACTCAGACTTGCTGATGATCAGTTAATCAAAGGTATTTGATTAGCAGTGCTTGACTGTTATTTACCCTCTTAATTCCAATGTTAACAGTAAGGGTGTCCTAACTTTGTCACACATGGCTTTTTCATTTTGGCTTTATTTTTGTTCAGTAAATAATGACACGGTGCAATTTGTCATGTGTTGTTGTTCATCTGAGGTTTTATTTTTCGAAATTTTAAGACCAGCCAAGGACCATTTTTTTTTTTTTTTTTATGATGTCCTGATATGGAAAAGCATGGAATTCAATAGGGTTTCCTATTGTCCTACATATATATATATGTATGTATTTTATAATAAAAAATATATACATGTAAACATTTTTTTTTTTATTGTATGTCTTCATTTATATAGGCCTATACATAATAAATATACACAGTACACGTACATATATTATGTAAACAAAAACTTTTTTTTTAATCGTTTGACAGAAGTAAATTCTTTATATATCAAACATTTAATTAGCAAAAATTACTGACCACCCTTTTAAGGGAGTGCAAGCAGATTAAAATGTGGTAAATGTGAGGTATTTCTTTATGTGCATGGATTTGCGTAGTTCAGGAAACACATGTTTGAATGTCACCTAATAGAATGCTATAACTCAAGTACTGACTTGTTTTTATTTTGGCTGCCTGGTTGGTCAAACTTGAGAGATGTTGTGATTCACACAGAAACTGTGTGAATCTTAGAGAATAGGTTATGTTTAATTAGGGTTTAATGTCCCAGATTAATTGAGTGTAATTCTGTGGTTCTTTTTAATGGCTCTAAAGCGACCACAAACGGCGGCCGATGTCAGGTCACTCGTGAAAGAGCTCTTAGAGCCATAACAATAGAGAAACGGCACAGGCACATCATCTCCATAAATCTGCCTGACCGCAATTACTTACAGTCGTGTGTGTGTGTGCGACAGATTTATCCTGCCAATAACAATGCTTCCTGTGATACAGAAAGCGTGGGGGATGCAAAGAAGCAGCCATTGAGCTATTGTTTATGGCCCACTGTTGACCCGTTTATGCAGAATGGGAAACAACGACTGTCTCTGTACAGTAACGTTAAGGAGATGCGTGAGGTTTCTTGTTGAGGCAAGACACTTTTCCAGCAATCTTAACATCTCAGTCTTGATATTTAAAAGAAAGTGACAAGCACCTGAAGGGGGCCGAGGAGATGAGACGTGTCTCCAGGGAATGACAGAAATAGACCAGCGAAAACAAACCAAAAGCCTTCTGATTGAAGTTTCAATAACATTCCCCAAGGTTTTATGCTAAACAGAAAGCTATTGTCGTCTTTCCAGCACATTTTCTGACATTTTAGAATAGTGATATAGTGGCATTTTAGTCACATCTGTACTAGGAATTTGGGACAAGACGTGATGGAGTGATTTCAGTTGTCGTCCATGACTCCTATCCCCCTTCTTCAGTGTCTGAAAAATGTATTGTTTTATCATCATGTCTTGTCTAACTAATCAAAAAAGCTTTACTTTACCACTGTGCCAAGCTAGTAGGCTAAGCTGCAGCTATTTAACTAATAACACAAAGAAAAGGAAATATTTTAGGTAGGCTAAGCTGTTACTTTCCTAGCTAGAGGCTTCATGAAAACAAAATATTTGATCATTTTTAGCTTGGGTGGTGTAAAATATGTAATTTAAAAGGATAAACTGTTACCTTACTAACAAAAGACTAACTGAGTACACAAAAGACAATTAAATGTTTAATTGGACAATTTATTTTTAGCTTTAGTGATATAATGTGATTTGCAGTTTAAATGACTAAGCTTATAGCCTGCTAACCGAAGGCTAAATGAAAACACACACACACAAAAGAAAATTAAATAGTTTAATTTGACTTTTTTTTTAGCTTTCGTAATATGTTGCAATCAGTAATTTAAAAAGCTTCTGCTGGAAAAAAAAATAAGCTAAAACCATCCTCAGCTGGTCAACAGGCTGGTTTTAGAGAGGTTTTGCCACTTCTTTAGGCTGGTCTTAGCTGGTTTAAGCTGGCAGTAGCTAGTTTTAACTAGTCTCCCAGTCTGATCAGCTTAGGCTGGTTTACCCGTTTGTTTTTTATTAGGGTGAGCTAACTGTAAACACATAAGAGAAAAGTTTAATTTGACTAAATTTAGCGCTGAATGAGATAAATGTTAACATACAGCTTTCTCCAGCAATTATAGACATCCTTGGCTGAATCTTACAAGGTATTGGCAACAAAACGAATGGCATAATCAATTACCAGTGTAAAAATGTAGTCAAAAGTAAACTAAATAAATATATAAGTTAAAGAATCAAGTCATGCTGTTTTCAAAGTGCTAGTAGAGTTAAAACAAAATGGGCTACACTTATTGTAATGGGCATGCTTTGTCCCTGTCAAGTAAAATCTAATGAGTGAACTAAACTAGAGTAAAATGAATGGAGAGCGAGATAAATAAAGCAGTGCGGAGTCACGAAGGCGGAGTTATTTTAAGCTGGTGACGAATTGTTTCTTTGTTGCACTAGAGCTCATTTGCATGGCAGCAGGCACATGAAGATGACCTCACTTTATCTCTCTCTCTCTCTCTCTCTCTCTCTCTCTCTCTCTCTCTCTCTCTCTCAAGAGAGAGTCAGACAGAAGGCCACTGAGCAGCAGAGAGAAATATAGTGTGTCTGTATTTCTTCCCAGCTAAGGGTGTTACTCTAAATAGCATAATACCATACTACTTGTACTATTTTTTCAGTATGTATGTTTTGCACACTATGGATATTTTCTGTGTGCATGCAATGCCTGTATGACCTTCTACATTCATAAGATGTGCAATAGTGTATCCAATGCATTGCACTTCAGTTGACCTTCAGTTCATTTCAAGCGTGATAAATGAGCCAAAATCTCCTTAAGTTATTACTTACCAAAACAGGAGAGAGTGTAAATAAAACTTAAATTAAAACGCTTAAGTGAAATATTAAAGAAAATACAGTACCAGTCAAAAGTTTTTGAACAGTAAGATTTTAATGTTTTTTTAAAGAAGTCTCTTTTGCTCACCAAGCCTGCATTTATTTGATCTAAAGTACAGCAAAAACAGTATCATTTTGAAATATTTTTACTACTTAAAATAGCTGCGTTCTATTTTAATATATTTTAAAATGTAATTTATTTCTGTGATTTCAAAGCTGAATTTTTAGCATCATTACTCCAGATCAGTCCAATATTCTGATTTGCTGCTCAAAAAACATTTATTATTATTATTGTTGAAAACAGCTGAGTATAATTTTTCAAGTTTCTTTGAATAGAAAGTTTAGAAAAACAGCATTTATCTGAAATAGAAAAATTTTGCAACATTATAAATGCCTTTATCATCAATGTCTTTTGATCAATTTAAAGCATCATTACTAAATACTAAATTACTAAAGTATTCATTTCTATAATTAAGCTTTTTATTTCATATAAATGCTGTTCTTTGGATCTTTCTGTTTATCAAATAATCCTGAAAAAAAAGTACTCAACTGTTTTAAATGTTGTTGATGATGATGATGATGATGATGATGATAATAATAATAATAATAAAACGTTTTTTGAACAGCAAATCAGCATATCAGAATGATTTCTGGAGGATCATGTGACACTGAAGACTGGAGTAATGATGCTGAAAATTTAGCCTTGATCACCAGAATAAATTACTATTTAAATCTATTAAAATAGAAAACAGTTATTTTAAATCAAAAAATACTTCACAATATTATTGCTTTTGCTGTATTTTGGACCAAATAAATGCAGACTTGAGCAGAAGAGACTTCTTTTAAAAAAACATTAAAAAAAAAAATCATACTATTCAAAAACTTTTGACTAGTGGTGTATATCCATTTCTTATATGACAGCTAGACATTTCTGAATTGAACAAGTTCATTTTAACGTATTTAATTAAAAAAAAATGTCATTGTAGCTCATGTCATTTTTTACATTTTTTTTATTTATATACTTTAAATAATTTTTATTTAAATATATATGTAATTTGTATTATTAGAATTTTTGATTATAATATATAAGAGTTATGGAATACTGCACACAGTTTCAGAATTTTTTTTTTTTTTTTTTTAAGAAATACTACACAGTATGTATGGTACTTTCCAGTAGGCAGTATGTTAGTATCCCATTCCAAACATAATGAGCGCCTCATTGGCTAAAAAAATCATCATAGTCATCATTTACTGACTTTCAAATCTTTCCAAAACCTGTTTGACTGTAAATGATGACAAATACAGAAGAAACAAAAAAAAAACCCATGCAGGTTTAGAATGACAGTTATCTTTTTTAAGGTGTACTGTCCCTTTAAAACGGTTATTTTGCTCTGACAGCAGCATGTAAAATCTTACGTAAGTAAAATGTTCTGGAAATTAAAGGAAGGGCGAAGGAGACTCTGATTCAACACAACAGCCTACTGTAGCATACTTTATCAGATCAGACTCAAAAAGTACAGGAGACTGTAATCTTCAGGTCCAGACGTGACTTTGTACAGTAAACATTGACGTCAGGTAAATAAAACACTTTTCTTGGGTTTGTGAGGACAAGCCTTTATTCTTATCACACTAAATTTGTTTCGCAAGGCGGATGGGTGTTTAGCTTGGTTAGTATGTGTATTTGTCATCATCAACATCATGAATGCCCTTCCTTAGTTTCGTGTCATAAAATCCAAAAGTGTACAATTCCTGTGACATCAGAGAATTCTTTAAAATCATTGACTTAAGGATGAGGGGAAATTGTTGTATAGTATATAAAAATGAATTTAATCAGAATACACAGCAACTTTGGAATCCTCTGACTTTATCCTCTTTGCAAATGCAGTTATCTTGCGTTAATGTCAGCAGTTTACATTCAGTGGTAAAGCCTTAATCCAGATGTACTGGAGGACTTACATTTGAAGAATTACATGGAGATTAGTTTTGATTTTGAACCTTTCTAATTTATTTGGTTCTTAAGTTTCCTCTTGATCAGTGTAAAATGAACCTTATGTCTCTCTCATTAGGTAAACTTCGTGGTATGCCAGCTCTTCGCCCTAGTCACGGCCTTCTGGTTCAGACTCTACCTGCACCCAAGCAAGACGAGTCCCTTCATCCGGCATGTAGTCGCCACCCTGCTGGGCTTTTATTTGGCCCTCTTCTGCTTTGGCTGGTGAGTGTTTGTCTGCTCAATCCCTCATATATCTCAGGTCTTCCATATTGATCCATAGCAGGGTCATTGATAGCCGGTTAGCGAGCCATTCAATTTATAATGATGCTGTGGAGTGCTGGCACAAGACCAGAGTCTCCTCAGCAGCTACGCTGGATGCTGGTGAAAACCGATAGACGCTCTCTAGAAGTAGTTTGTAGGCCTATTTATCGATGCTTACCTGCTGCTTGTTAGTTTGGATTTGAATTGGAGTATAACATAACAGAAAAGCTGCACTGAGATGCATGGAAGTTGTTAGTTAACCTGTTATCCATGTACTGTTTGGATTTTCGCTGTGATATTTAAAGGGATAGTTCACCCAAAAATGAAAATTCTGTCATTAATTACTCACCCTCATGTCTTTCCAAAACCATAAGTCCTTTGTTCATCTTCAGAACACAAATTAAGATATTGATGAAATGCGAGAGCTTTCTGACCCTGCATAGACAGAAACGCAACTGACATGTTCAAGACCCATAAAGGTAGTAAGGACATGGCTAAAATAAAACTGGACTTCTGTCCAGTGATTCAACGTAATGTTATAAAGAATATTTTTTGGTGTGCAAAGAAAACAAAAATAACAACTTAATTTAATTTGTAATGACACGTTTCGTATTATATTAAACAGTACTACCTCTGTATGTGTTTCAGCATTTCCTTAACTGAAATAAAGGCAGACCAAATTACATAATAACCACATCCCACATTGTTTATTTGTCACAAGGTTGTCAAAATGTGATAAATTGCGTGAGTGGGAGTCATATTTAAGCTGACACTTAACCTCTAACCATACTAGAGTGGTCTATTACAGCTATCTGAGCAGAGGTCAGTCCATCCAAATCACACAGGAAGTCATTACGCAGTGATGTTGCCCAAGAGGTACTGTAGCAGACACTAATGTGTGGATTATGGCCTTTTGAATGCATTCATTGTAATACTACCAATTTGTGAGTGAAGTATCTGTTACTACCAAATTAATTTAAAGGATAAGTCCACTTCCAGAACAACAATTCACAAATAATTTACTCACCCCCTTGTCATCCAAGATGTTCATGTCTTTCTCTCTTCAGTCGTAAAGAAATTCTGTTTTTTGAGGTAAACATTTTAGGACTTTTCTCCATATAATGGACTTGATTGGTGCCCCGATTTTGAACTTCCAGAATGTAGTTTAAATGCAGCTTCAACAGGCTCTAAACAGGATCTGTCATTTTTTTCGTAAAATAAAAATTTGTATGCTTTTTAAGCACAAAAGCTCATGTAGCACAGGCTCTGGGATGCACGTTCACGACGCTACGTACTATTGAATCACGTCGAAAGGTCACGCGGAACTACAGACCCAGTGTTTACAAAGCAAACGCGCAAAGACTAAGAAAGTGCAAGTAAGTTTGTAAACTACGAATCACTCCCTGAGATGACTCGTTCTTTCCGAGTCACATTAAAGATTCAATCAAAATGAAAGAATTGTTCAAGGACGACCCATTACTAATTCGTGGTATCGTGGACGCGCATCCCAGAGCCTGTGGAACACAAGCTTTTGTGCTTAAAAAGTATATAAATTTTTATTTTTCGAAAATGATGACCGATTGTTTCACTAGATAAGACCTTTCTTCCTCGGCTGGGATCATTTAGAGCCCTTTGAAGCTGCATTTAAACTACATTTTGGAAGTTCAAAATCAAGGCACCAATGAAGTCCATTATATGGAGAAACATCCTGAAATGTTTTCCTCAAAAACCACAGTTTCTTTACGACTGAAAACAGAAAGACATGAACATCTTGGATGACAAGGGGTTGAATAAATTATTTGTAAATTGTTGTTCTGGAAGTGGACTTCTTCTGTAACGAATGTTATGTATTACGCAAGTGTCTGCGGTATTTTTGTGTGTGGCAGCGTGTGGGGGATTTCCCATCAGCTGTTGTAATGTGATGTGCTATCATCACATACTCAGAGAGTTTGTTTTTCTCTCTGCACCCCTCTCAAAGACTTTACAGAGACGTTTGCTTGCTCTCGGTCGGCACTGAATCCAAATTGGGCTAATTTACTTTCAAAATGTGTGTTCATGGTGGTTTGGCTGTGTGGAATTCTTCAGTGTATGTTTTTGGACAGAAGAAAGCTTCATAATCTCTCATCAAAATGCAATAGCTTGCTTCAGCCCTCAAACAACTTTCCTTTTTGGCATCACATAGGCAGTGCAGATAAATGGTTAGAGATGGTTCACCCAAAAATTGTCATTAATTTGTCATTAATTACTCACTCTTATGGTGTTCCAAACTTGTTAGACCTTCGTTCATCTTTGGAACACAAATTAAGATGTTTTTGATGCGATCCAAGACCCTTTCTGACCCTGCATAGACAGCAACGAAACTGACACACTTAAGGCCTAGAAAGGTAGTAAAAGTCCATGTGGCATCAGTGGTTCAACCGTAATTTTATGAAGCTACAAAAATACTTTTTTTATGTGAATATTGTTGAAGTGATCCTTTGGTTATTTGTTATTCTGTTATTCTGTTTTTGTTATTCTGCTGCTGCTTCTTCTTCTTCCTGCGCTAAGGAAGTCTATGGCAGCCCATAGAACTGCTTACGGGAAAGTTATGAAATTTGGCACACAGATAGAGGACAGTCTCAACATTAACCATAGCCAGTTTGGAGTCTCTAATTCAAACTCTCTAGCTAATGCTATATTTTACGAACACATCATATCAGCATAACTCAGTATGTGTTTTCAGCACCATGCCCTGATGGCACTCAAAAGTTATAATGAAATTTACAAAAATGCTAATAACTTTTGACTATATTAGCCTATTGTAATGAAACTGGTCTCAATATATTCTTTGGGTCATGCCAAAAACATAGATACCAATACCATAGATACCATAGTTGGCAGATTTTCCTGTCAACCATTTTCATGTGTTGAAAACCTATTTTTTTTCGAACTCCTAGAACATTCGTCTGATTTTCACCAAATTTCACCAAATTTGACTCGGATCATCTTCAGACCATGCTGGCTGATTTCGTGTTGTGTGTGTATATATACAAAACGGCTATCATTTAATGTATCAACGAATTTGCTGGAACGATGCCCAACTGTGTCTGAGGCTGTATCTCTGCAAAGCTTTGACGTATTGACACCAAACTTTGTATGTGCCATTGTCACCTCAGACTGATCACGCCACATCAATTTGGTCAAAAGTGATAAACCATTAATTAAAGGAGAAGTCCACTTCCAAAACAAAGATTCAAATATAATTTTCTCACCCCGTTGTCATCCAAGATGTTCATGTCTTTCTTTCTTCAGTCGTAAAGAAATTGTTTTTTGAGGAAAACATTTCTGCATTTTTTTCTATATAATGGACTGATATGGTGCCATGATTTTGAACTTCCAAAAATGCAGTTTAAATGTGACTTAAAGCAATCCCAAATGTGGTTGTAAACTATCCCAGCCGAGGAAAAAGGGTCTTATCTAGCGAAACGATAGGTTATTTTCATTAAAAAAATACAATTTAAATACTTTTTAATCTCAACGCTTGTCTTGTCTTGCTCTCACTGAACTCTATGTATTCTGACTCAAGACAGTTAGGGTATGTCGAAAAACTCCAATCGTATTTTCTCCCTCAACTTCAAAAATCATTTTAAAATCATCCTACATTGCTACAGTTCCGACCCAGTCTTTGCAAAGTGAACATGCAAAGATCAAACACCCTTAACAAAAAAGATAAAACAGCGATATAGGACGATTTCGAAGTTGAGGGAGAACATGAGATGTTTTTTTGTCGACATACCCTAACTGTCATGAACTGGAACAAAAACAGTCCAGGCA
Organism: Labeo rohita; assembly: GCF_022985175.1. Taxonomy (NCBI): domain Eukaryota; kingdom Metazoa; phylum Chordata; class Actinopteri; order Cypriniformes; family Cyprinidae; genus Labeo; species Labeo rohita. The sequence continues at coordinate 22,954,676 of NC_066885.1, read as the reverse complement.
GAGTAAGACAACACAAGCATTTGGCATTAAAAAGTATATAAACTGTAGTATTTTTATTAAAATAACCAATCGTTGCGCTAGATAAGACCCTACTGTCTCGGTTTACAACTGCCTTTGGGATCGTTTGAATCTGCATTTTGGAAGTTCAAAATCGGGGCACCATATCAGTCCATTATATGGAGAAAATGCTGAAATGTTTTTCTCAAAAACCAAAATTTCTTTACGACTGAAGAAAGAAAGACATTTCTCTCCGTTCAAAATAACAGTCTTGCTTCACAGTTCAGTATAGTTATATACTCCTCTCATTGGTATCCTCTTCTTCTTGTGCTTCATTTCAGGTATGCCTTACACTTTCTGGTACAGAGCGGTCTTGCTTATGGCGTTATGATCTTCACAGGTGTGGAACACATGCACAAGTGAGTACAGACCTCACAGTCCTCTGCACCATCAGTCTGGTAACAAGAACAACCTTATGTCAAACTAAAAATATGTTATGACTTTGGAACAGGTTCCAGAATTCTCAACAAGCTTCTGCCATCTAGTTCACCATATGCCCGAGTTATTCATCTAGCCCTACAGTTAGCTTGTTGAATATTAATCCATACCGCTCCTACCCATCCATTTCATTCTTATCAGTAAACAGCCTGAGGAATGAGGGAGTGTCTGTTTTCATCATTGCCTCCATAAGTCGCATACAGAGCGACTGCTCCCTCCGATCTGGGGTTAGATGAATGGATGTGCTGGACTATGTGGTGTGCGCTAATGCTTGGGGGCGGCACCAAAAATAACCAGTGCTCGATAGTGGTTGCTATTTAAACCAACAACCTACACTAGCGTGTACTGAATCCTAGGTCACAGCAACAACATAGTGTGATGCTTGGAAACAAGGAATCGTGCAATTTCATTATTTGTTGAAAGTGCTGGTCATCTGGGCTAGGTCACCTGACCTTGGCACATATATCAGAATGGCCAGTTGGAAGTCCTGACACATTTTTTTGTGAACTTTGGCTCGTTGAAAAGGTCATGATAACGAACGAGTTGACCGTCGGCCTCCTGCCCAGATGTTTGCATAACTGCATAATTATCAGACAAGGAGTTTTAACTCCACGTGTACTAAAGACAGGACAAGTGTAGTGGGTAGGGATATTTAGAGTTTAGTCTACGTTTAACTCCTCACATTTACCTCTGGAAAAAAACATCTCCTCGTCTTCTATGCTCATGTTGAATTAATGTTTTAAAACACTAGTAATTTAAGACATCTTTTCAAAATCTCACACTGATGTGGTGCTTAAATTCACTTCTAGATTAGTGCTTTTTAAAAGTGTTTTATTTTCATTTAAACACAGTAGTATAAAATAGTCTCTTATGCACCCCAAGGCTGCATTTATTTGTTCAAAAATATAGAAAAAAAAACAGTAATATTGATATATATTTTAGCAGTTTCTAATGTTGGTTTCCTATTTTAATATACTTTAAAATATCATTTATTTCTACGATGAAGCACTGAATTTTCATCAGCCATTACTCCAGTCTTCAGTATCACGTAATCCTTCAGAAATCATTTTTATATGCTGATTTATTATCAATGTTGAAAACAGTTGTGCTGCTTAATATTGCTTGGGAAACCGTGATTGTTTTTTTTAGCATTCTTTGATGAATACAAAGTCTTTATTATCACTATTTGTCCATTTAATACATTCTTGCTGAATAAAAGTATTAATTTCTTATAGAAAAGAAAAAAGAAAGAAAAAATGCATTGACCTTAAACTTTTGAATAGTAGTGTATATTGTAACACCAAATTTAAATTTTGAGTAAACACTGTTCTTTTTAACTTTTTATTAATCAAAGTATCTTGAAAAAAAGTGTCTCAAAAAATATAAATAAAATAAGCAGCACAACTATGTATTTGCAACACTGATTATAAATCAGCATATTAAAATGATTTCTGAAGGATCATGTGACACTGCAGACTGGAGTAATGTTAAATTCAGCTTTGCTATGTATTGTATATTAAAACAGAAATATTTTATTTTTAAATTGTTTTAATTGTTTTTTTCTTTATTTTTAATTAAATAAATACAGCCTTGATGAGCAAAACAAACTTCTTTGAAAATCATTAAAAATCAACATTAAAAATCTTGCTGAACATTAAGCCAGAAATCACATATTTGCGCAATATGAAAAAAAACCCAAACAAACATGACTGTCATGGACTGTAAAAAATGTCTGTAGTTTTTACAGAAAATAAATAAATAAATAACCTACAATAAAAACTTTAATTGGTAAAATAAGTTATCTTACTTTATATAGCGGGGAACAGTAAAAACTTTGCATTATATGTAATTTTGATGTCAAATAATATTTAGATTTATAAATAATATTTATTTATCATGTTTATCATGTTTTTTTGCTCATAAAAACTATGATATACTTTATAAGGGGGCAAAAACAGTGAAAGTACATTCTCAAAAGACATCACTTGATTATATTTTGTATAATTTAGTTTATTCTTATTTTTGTTGTTGGTAATGTGCTTTGGATTTGCTTTAAATTTGATATTAGTTAATGTATATTGCACTATTTTAGTTTGATATGTGTTACCCTGATGGTGTTTTGTGCTTCAATTTGTGTTTGGATCTTTTTAATGTAAAAACCCTTGATTTTTGACAGTTTGGATAGTTGGGTATATTAGCATTGTGTGATTTAATGAAATATACATCATTTAATGAAAGTTGTACATTCAGCAGTATGGCATCCCATAGCATAGAACCGTAATCCCATTGTAAAACTACACTCCTGAATGGTTTGTTTAATCTGATGGATTGAATCCAGTTTTCCTTTAACCTACTAAACTTGATTACTAAACTAAACAAACTAGACTTTGAAACAGTTCTTATTGGGTGTGACAGTCAGGTCACAGTAATCTGTAGTTTGCACTGATGATTAAAAAAACAAGTCCTTCTCTTTGCTGATTGTTTTTCTCATCTGAAAAAAGTAAAATGTTGCAGCTTTTATAGTGTTGAAGACTGACAAGATAAACTTGTGCAGGAGTCCTGTTGGTTGATAGAGACATAGACCGGCCCGGTTTCCTGCAGTGAACACGGAGAGCGCATTAGAGATGCAGTGCTACAAAACAGACCTTTTGAAACTCCAGGAGACGATCAGTCGGTAATAGAGTGATGCCATGCTCCACTGCTCAGGGGAGATGAGAGAGGGCAAAGCAAAGGATGAAGGGAAATTGAAAAACAGGGGTGGAAAACTGATAAAGAATGCAAGATGTGTGTATGTGTTTGCGGAAAGGGCATATGCAAATCTTTTTACTTAACTGTTTTTTTTTACCTGGAGTCATTAAGTCAGACTGGCATAGATTAGCAGCTGAAGTGATAATGCAAATACTTCATTATATACAAATCCTGAATACATGCTCAGTCCTTTTTCTGGCCTTATAACCAACATTGAAAGCTTAGATTCATAATGAATTGTTGGCTGTATTGCGGCAGCAGTAACTTTTATGACCAGTTTATGGAAATTCGTCCCAAATGTATTTTGGTTTTTAGGGAAAGTAAGATTTTATTTATTTATTAAGAAATGAATACTATTCGTTAAGAATGCATATAATTGAGTTGAACAGCTTTTCACCATTTTTGTATTCAGGATTTTTTTGGACGGGCCTGAAATCATGTCTTGATGATGCACTCGAGCCACTAACCACGGGCCTTCAGGGCAAAAAGTGTAGTTTTTAAAGGAGAAGTCCACTTCCAAAACAAAGATTCACATATAATGTACTCACCCCCTTGTCATCCAAGATGTTCATGACTTTCTTTCTTCAGTCGTATTGAAATTACACATTTTGAGGAAAACATTTCTGCATTTTTCTCCATATAATGGACTGCTATGGTGCCCCGATTTTAAAATTCCAAAATGCAGTTTAAATGCAGCTTCAAACGATCCCAAATGCAGTTGTAAATGACCCCAGCCGAGGAAGAAGGGTCTTATCTAGCGAAAAGATTGGTTATTTTCATTAAAAAAATACAATTTAAATACTTTTTAATGTCAAACGCTCGTCTTGCCTTGCTCTCCATGAACTCTGTATATTCTGGCTCAAGACAGTTAGGGTATGTCGAAAAACTCCAATCGTACCTCAACTTCAAAAATCATTTTTAAAATCATCCTACATCGCTGCAGAAGTACCGACCCAGTCTTACAAAGTGAACATGCAAAGAAGATCAAACACCCTTAACAAAAAAAGGTAAAACAGCATCATAGGACGATTTCGAAGTTGAGGGAGAACATGAGATGGGAGTTTTTCGACATACCCTAACTGTTATGAACTGGAAAAAACACGAAAAAAAACAAAAAAAACAAACAGTCCAAGCAGAGTAAGACAAGAGGAGCGTTTGGCATTAAAAGTATATAAATTGTATACTTTTTATTAAAATAACCGATCGTTACGCTAGATAAGACCCTTCTTTCTCGGTTGGGATTGTTTACAACCGCATTTGGGATCGTTTGAAGCCGCATTTAAACTGAATTTTGGAAGTTCTAAATCGGGGCACCATGTGCTTTATTTTCGTGGCAGATGATTACAGCATTTCATTTGTGGTGAGACGCATTTTTATAAGTCTGTTTTCACAAAATAAAAGCTCTAGTGCCGTTTCCGTCAAAATTAAAGTGTAAAAGTGCAGTATGAATTGCTGTCACCTAGCGGTTTAAATGGGTAGCGTTACTGCAGTCCAACTTCAAAATATCTCTTTCAAGTGTAGAAATTAGGTAGGAAGCATTGCAATTTCCCTAATGTGGTGTAAAACTAAAATTATATTTGAAATATTCGTTTTCATTTATTTTGCATTGCAATGATATTACAATATATGGCTATTTTAAAATTAAAATTGTTGTTGTCATTATTTTCTGATTTGTTTGGCTTCCTAAAAAACCAGTGTGAATGTAGTTTAGACTGAGACAGTATATCACAAATAAAAAGAGGGTCGAGTCCACTTTAAAGTTCAGGTTCAGATCAGTTCACTGACTTTTATTCTGACTTCATATCGCAATATTATTGTATAGATTTTGACATGGTTACATCCCTACTGTGAATTTCAGAAAACTTCAAGACTCTAAAATCCTGAAATCATACACAACACCAGCCTGTAAAACAGTGTGCCATTAACTTCTGCTCTGAAAGTTAAAGAGATTTGGTGGAAGGTTGTTTTCTCAGGTCTTGTTCTATTGCACAGTGGTGTGATTGTCCCCCGTTTCATTAAAAATGACACTTTTATGATGTGATTTATTGCTTTAATATGTTTCCACTCAGGCATGTGAGAGAAGGGTTTTATGGAGTAGACAGGACCCCATCTAACAGCTGCTGATAACACCTCACCTCTGTGTCTCACCTTTATAAATTATCATCTTGAGACTGTGTGCAGCCATTATTGCCGAATGAAAGTAGAACCGGCCGAGTGTGTGTGTGTGAGAGAGAGCGAGAGAGAGAGAGAGCGAGAGCTGCCCTCATCACGGGTCACTGGAGCTCTTGTCTGTCTTATTAGAGATGAATAGTGTAAATGTATATTTATGGAAAGGCTACTGTAGTGTGCAAGTCCTTGAAAAGCACAATATCCAATTATGCTCTCCAGCATAGATAGTACAGAAAAAGAGATGGATTTATTTGTGCACAATTTTTTTTTTTCGCTTCATAAAATTACGGTTGAACCACTGATGTCCCTAGACTATTTTATTGATGTCCTTCCTACCTTTCTGAGCCTTGAACGTGAGTTGCGTTGCTGTCTATGCAGAGTCAGAAAGCTCTCGGATTTCATTAAAAATATCTTCATTTGTGTTCAGAATTTGAACGAATGTCTTACGGGTTTGGAACGTCATGAACGACGTGAATTTTCATTTTTGGGTGAACTATCGCTTTAAGTAAACTGAGTGACCCACTACCATTCTGCATCACAGTCCTTCTACTAACTGTACAACGTTCCTTGTACAACCAGAAAACAACCTACACACAATCATCCTACAGAGCGCTGGAACAGAAGAACGTCTTCATAGTACACACAGTGCTGCTCATAGCCAAGATGAAGGGCCTAGTGTTGAGACAGAGCTGGCACCGCCTCTAAATACTACGAGTGGGACTGTAGACATGTTAAACTGGCTTTGTTAGGGGCGAAGATAGAAATTAGAATTTCCCCACTGTTGCCAAGTATGGAATCAGGGGATTTGGCTGTTTGAGTCAGAAACTGACTCCGGAAATTCAAAGACTTTTGCCTCAAACTGAGGCCGCGCTGAAAATTGATAACTTTTAGTGGCTGTTATCTTGCTTTTGATGGTTAATATGCTGAATAAAAGAGCGATCCTTATCGGATTGTGGGAGGAAGTTAATAAGCCGAGTTGAAATTATGGATTGAGTCTGATAGTGTTGTTCTAACATGCCGCTTTAGGCAGCGATGTAACCGAGCCGCCTTGATCACTCTCTCTCCACTCACAAATTTGTTGTAGCATGCAAATAACTTGCATAAATTATCATGTATAATAGCAGATATCAAATGTGAACTTTTTCCTACAATGTGGGGGCTTGGGCTGCATTAAGATATGCTAAATATGTTTGTGGGTATAATTAACATTTCTTCGTCTATTTAAAAGAGAAGTCAATTTCCAGAACAAAGATTTACAGATGATGTACTCACCCCCTTGTCATCCAAGATGTTCATGTCTGTCTTTCTTTCTTCAGTCGTAAAGAAATTATGTTTTTTGAGGAAAACATTTCAGCATTTTTCTCCATATAATGGACTGATATGGTGCCTGCGAGTTTGAACTTTCAAAATGCAGTTTAAATGCGGCTTCAAACGATCCCAAATGCAGTTGTAAATTATCCCAGCCGAGGAAGAAGGGTCTTATCTAGCATAGCGATTGGTTATTTTAATAAAAAGAATACAATTTATATACTTTTAATGTCAAACGCTCCTCTTGTCTTACTCTGCCTGAACTCTGTTTTTTCCGGTTCACGACAGTTAGTGTATGTCGAAAAACTCCCGTCTCTTATTCTCCCTCAACTTCAAAATCGTCCTATATCGCTGTTTTACCTTTTTTGTTAAGGGTGTTTGATCTTCTTTGCATGTTCACTTTGCATAGACTGTGTCGGTACTTCTGCAGCGATGTAGGATGATTTTGAAATGATTTCTGAAGTTGAGGGGGAAAATACGATTGGAGTTTTTCGACATACCCTAACTGTCTTGAGTCAGAATACACAGAGTTCAGGCAGAGCAAGACAAGACGAGCATTTAAGATTAAAAAGTTGTATTATTTTTAATGAAAATAACCAATCGTTATGCTAGATATGACCCTTTTTCCTCGGCCGGGATCATTTACAACTGCATTTGGGATCGTTTGAAGTCGCATTTAAACTGCATTTTGGAAGTTCAAAATCATGGCACCATATCAGTCCATTATATGGAGAAAAATGCAGAAATGTTTTCCTCAAAAAACAATTTCTTTACGACTGAAGAAAGAAAGACATGAACATCATCTTGGATGACGAGGGGGTGAGTACATTATCTGTACATTTTTGTTCTGCAAGTGGACTTCTCTTTTAAATTTTCTCAAAGAGAAAACATACTGATAAAATACATACATTTCAATTCTAAAAATATACATTTAATTCTATTCTAAAAATAAAATAAATGAACAATAACAAATGTTTGTCTTTTGATATGCAGAGAAATTAAGCCAAAAAGTAAGTCAAGAAAGAGATACTAAAATGATTATGGGTTCAATTGCCATGCAGGAAAGGGAAAGTCAGTGCGTTCAGTGTGCATTGTGGGATGCAGTATTTCACACAGTGTGGTTTGTTGTATGTATGTATACTGCACATTTTGCATTCATAGCATTTGCATAGTACCCACAATATACGTACTGCTGAAATGGAGTAGTATGTGGTATTTTATACCAAACAAAGCCTTTTTTGTTTCTCGATTCAGTGTTTTTAATTTTTTCCCCTCTTTTGCATTCTTCTCCATAGATACTGCTTTGTGGTTACGTTGGCATATCTCAGTTTCTGCCAGGTCACAAGAGTCTATGTGTTTGACTACGGCATGTACTCAGCAGATTTCACTGGGTAAGTTATTTTGCACTGGAATCAGCCTCATCTCCAAGAAAACTAAAACAGAATGAAAACGATTTTGTGAAGTGGAATAAAAATAAAAACTGATTTTGAAAAGCTAACATACATTTTTATTTATTTCAAAAATAACACAAGTGAAATAAAAATAACTATAAAATATAAATTAAATGTCCATTAAAGGATGTATGTGTTTACGTCATTTCAACCTAAACAGCAAGTCAGGGATGCTTCGGATTCTAGAGAGCATTTGATTGGACAGAAAGTTTGATGAGAAGCTGAAGTGCAGGGTGATGTCATCAAAATAATTGATTCATATTGGCGGAAGTTAGACACTGTAAGTTTTGAATGCTTATATATTGTAAATGCAAACTTTGACATTGTTGTGGAGCACACTACACTGTATAAAACAATTTGTTGAGTCAACTTAAAATAATTTGTTACCCAGCTGCCTTAAAATGTGAAGTTCAGTCAACTCAAAAAAGTTTATTCAACTTGAAATGTTAAGTTATACTAAATGACTACTTAGATATTTGAGTTGATTCAACTTAAAATTTTAAGGCAGCTGGGTTACTTACCCATCTTTTAAGTTTAACAAACACAAATATCTAAGTTGTTACTTAGTACAACTTAACATTTCAAGTTGACTAAACTTATTTGAGTTGACTGAACTTAAAAATTTAAGGCAGCAGGGTAACAAATTATTTTAAGTTGACTTAACAAATTGTGTTGTTTGTTTTTTACAGTGTAGCTTAGAGGCTAACATATTCATACTAATAGCCAAAAAACTTCAGTTTTAATTTTATGGGGACTTTAATTTTAATTTTAGATAGATGGTACATATATTATAAACAGTACATGCATTAAACATGATACTGTCACTATAAACAATAACACTAGGTTGAGAAATTCTATTTAATTATGCTATTTTTTACATTTCTGTTCAAAAGTTTGGGGTCAGTAAGGATTTTTATTGGATAGAAACTAATGCTGCTTTTTCAGCAATGACAAACTAAAAAAAAGAAAAAGAAAAACAGTTATAATAAATTGTAATAATATTTCACAAATACTGTTTTTATAGTATTTTGATCAAATAAATGCAGCCTTGGTGAGAATTAGAGACATTTTAAAAACATTTAAATATTTTTACTGATCCAGCATTTTGAACAGTAGTGTATAACTTTTAAAGGCTTTTAAATACTAAAACTTGTGATTATAGTGAAAACTAACAAAAACTGAACTAAAGTCAAAGGACAAATTAAAAATAAAATAGAAATGAAGTGTTATACCTTAAATATGTGCTTAAATACCTTAAAAATGTGTTAATTGCCTCATTCTACAAAGTTTTTTGTTTCACAAATTTTGCATGTATGCAAATTATATAATAAAATCCAATGTACACATTTCAAGTAATTGTGCAGTTAATTCTCATAATTCTCATCAACATTATCCCCACATTTGTCCCTACTGAAACACAGTAATCTATAACTTAATAAGGCGGGTTATATTGACCTGTTAAGATTTTGTTTACATCTACCTTGTAAATATATTTTTTTATTTCAGAGGTAAATCAATAACAATTACAGTTTTAGCAATATTTTTAGGTGTAATTTATTAGATTTGTTGTATTTTGAATACGATCTTTCTTTGTAAAAGGCAAAAAGTTGATCATACTGATTTCAAAGTTTAGACTGAAAATACATTTAACCAAACACTATCATAACATCTTAGTTGATAATTCACTATCCTTTATTTTTGACAAAACATCCCATGTTTCGATAGTGACTGCACTACATTACATAATTTTAACTCTGAACAGGTGCGCACATATGTTTTCAGACTTTTGAAAACAGTTTACCTTAAAATGATGGGACGTACTACTCACACCTTGTAGCTATGAAAGGTAAGAATACATGAATATTTTATGATCATAAATGTAGCCAGGCAATTGACTAAAATGCACTGTTTCGGTAGTGAAATGCATGAAAATGCGGGACACATTTTTTTCCATAAAGCTTCCTAATTAAAATAATACATTTTTAAATTAACTTAAATCAAAAAGATATTTTTAAAAATAATGGAAAGAAATGCAAAAATTATTATAATATCATTTTCACGAGTTGATATTTAGGGGTTAGCATTCGGACAGCCACCTCACAATTGAAAGTATCCAATAAATTATGATTTTATATATATTAAACATACTGGTATTTTAAATATTATTGTGGGCTTCAATAAATAATAGAAGGATCTTAGTAAACATCTAATGCGCCTCAAAAAAAAAAAAAAAAAAAAAAAATCTGCTTTGAAATATCTCCAGAACTTTCTGGCCAAATTATGCATGCATTCAGCTTTATTCTGCACTGCATTGAGACTCCAGCTCTCCAATTAAATATACATGTTAACCACAACCAAGGGCAAGTATATAAGTACTAGTTTTACCTCAGGATCAAAGCAGATCAGAATCTTAGCTCAACTTTCAGGCAGGTTTAACATAAGAGCTACACCACTGGACCCTTTAGAAACTGTGTGGAGAGGTGGTCAGTGCAACCAGATAAATAATAAATGTTGAAGAGCTTTGATAGAAGTGGAGGCTCTTACGTACATGTGGATCCAACAGACTCAATATCAGGTTTAAACAGCATCTCTCTCACGTACCCACACTTTCCTTTTCCTTTTTCCTTTTCTCCCTCCAGGCCCATGATGGTCATCACACAGAAGATCACAAGTCTGGCCTTTGAGATTCATGACGGTATGTCAGAGTTTTATTAATCCAATTCCCATCTTCGCTTTATTAATTTTTCATGGTTGGAAAGGCTTGGTAATGAATGATATAATAAAACTGGCATTATTTCTACCTGCAATCTTTCTAGAGCTCCATTGTTTCTGTCTGTGCCTATGTTAGAGGCTCTAGGAATTACATAAGGGCTGTTAAACCCTGCTGCTACACCACGTCCTCGTATGCCATTGATTTATACCACTGCTGGCACTGCACTCCAGTGAGTGGGCCAGAGTAGTTTGGGCTGCCAGCTGGATGTTGCACTTCATAGACCACACTTACCTCATCCAACACACTATTACGCAACTTGCTGAAATTTGTTTAATAAGATAGTAATAGTGCTGCATCTCCATATCATATTTGGATGATCTGGATCATTGATAAAGGAGGATGAAGATGATTTCAAGATTAATGGACCTCTAATGGAATATACACTAGCAATCAAAAGTTTTTATATTTTTTTTAAAAAAGTGTCTTCTGCTCACCAAGCCTGCATTTATTTGACCCAAAGTACAGCATTTTTTTAAAACAGTAATTTTTAAAAATATTTTTACTATTTAAAATAACTTTCATATTTCCATATATTTTAAAATATAATTTATTCCTGTGATTTCTAAGTTGATTTTTTTTAGCATCATTACTCAAGTCACATGATAATTCAGAAATCATTGTAATATTGTGATTTGCTGCTAAAAAAAAAATAATAATAATAATAATAATAATAATAATAATAATAATTTCTTGAATGGCAAATCAGCATATTAGAATGATTTCTGAAGGATCGTGTGACACTGAAGATTGGACGAATGATGCTGAAAATTAGTTTTGATCACAGAAATAAATTACATTTTAAAATATATTCAAATAGAAAGCAGTTATTTTAAATAGTAAAAATATTTTTTAAAAATGTACTGCTTTTGCTGTATTTTGGATCAAATAAATGCAGGCTTGGTGAGCAGAAGAGACTTTTAAAAAAACTTTTAAAATCTTACTGTTCAAAAACTTTTGACTGGTAGTGTACACTACTGGTAAAAGTTTTACAATATTTCAATATTTTTTTTTTTTTTAAAGAAAATATTACTTGTATTCATCAAGGAAGACTGCTGAAAATAAAAAGACAGCTTTGCCATCACAGAAATTAAATGCATTTCAAAATTATAAAAACATAAAAATCAGTTATTTAAAATAATAATAATGTTTTATAATATAAAATTTTTACAGTATTTTTAATTAAAGTTAATTGACTACAATTATTACAAATCAAAATTTTAAAATTGAGATTACATTTTTTGTTTGTTCCTCACATCCTGTTTTTTTTTTTTTTTATATAATATAATAGTAATAATAATAATTTAATTTATTTTCATTGGTTGGAAAAGAGCAGCTCAGACATTCTTGCAAATATCTTCTTTTGTGTTCCACAGAACAAAGAAACACAAAGTGTTTTGGAATGGTATGAGGAATTCATGTTGACAGATTTTTCCTTTTTTGAGTGAACTATCCCTTTAAGCACAAAGGAATGAGCATCAGAGGAAACGTGATGGCAGGGACCCAAGTGAAACCGCTCTAGTTTTATCAACAACTGGCAAATCTTCTACGTAAATAAGGCAGCTGATAAACAGACTAGATTACATGCCATCCTAGCATAGTTTTTACTTAGTCAACCGAAGAACTAATCACTGTGATACGTGACTGAGTCACTTTTAGAGACAAACAGAAGTAGCATCACAGTCACCACATTTCCTTTAACAGGGCTTATGGGAAGATTAAGAGAGCACATCCCGTTTCTCTGAAGCGATAGCTCATAGGAACAGCTGGGCGAAACTGCAGCCCAGCACTTTTGAGCTGCCTCCGCATGACTTGCCGTTAGCTCTGCATGCCCTGCTCTACTGCGGACAACACACATGACATATTAATCCATGTGCTTTAATGAAGTTATGTAATCATCTCCTCCCTCCACCACTTTATGGAGAACTAAACTCAGACTTAAAGTATAAAGAACAAAGTATGCTTCAGTTTTACAGATATGTGATGGTCTGCAAATTTCAGTTTTAAGTTCAATTTCAGGGGGAGTCTCCACAAAATATTGGATGATAAACATAATCGAAGTACATAATTAAAACAACGCCAGTATTACAAAATATAACATCAAAAAGTTTGTAAACCACTAAAGAAACATTGTTGAGAAACATTTGTTGACTGATGATCCAAGAAATGTAAAAAGAGTTAAAAGGTAACTATTAAAAAGAATAACTGAACATTTAAGCTCACAAATAAACTGTATTGTTTAAATTGTTACTGCCTTGAGATATTATTTTGGAATAAATGTAAAATGCTTAAAACACTAACTTGATGAGATTCATACTTGGCTTTAATAGATAGAATTTTTTTTCAGTTTTCAGCTTTTATGAGTTTTGAAGCCTAAATACAGTTGTCAGAAGTAAAAAGCTAAACATAACCATGGTCACATGATTTCAGTCAGCTTCTGACAGCTCTTTCAGTCATTATTTAAAAAATAAAAAATCCCTGAAAGTGTTTTAGAATAGTTTGCAAGGGTGCGATTATAAACAAAGCGAAGCTGTAAAAGCGAATAGCTTCAGTAGTACCATTTAGCCTCTTGTTAGCACCCACTGTTTTCAAGACAAGTAAAAAATTCACAAATGCAGCATTACTGATTTTGTCACAGAATGAAAACTTTTTTGAGATTGTGTTAAGCACAGACTTTATTTCAGGCATTTAACCCAAAACCCGTTGATTTCTGGTTGATAGAGGTGTGTTAAAATGTTAACACCATCCCCTAACTACACGCGACACCGCGGCATGTGATAAAAGTTATCTTTTCCGTGTTAACTGGAGTTTTTGTCCTAAGTAGCCATGACAGTGACAAGGAAAATTTCTATTTTAGAAACGGTTTCTTTTTCCGCAGCGTCGCAGCTGGAACAACAACATACAAAACTATATGACAGTGATGATCTCAGATAATGATTATGTACTTCAATTCAAAGATATGTGTCTAATGTGAGTTTGAATATAATTTTGTGTGACCTTATAGCCATACTAAAAGCAACAACAGATAGTTTACCTCAGTTCTTGAAAATAAATTCAAATAAAGATGCAAGAACTCAGTGCGAACTAACAAGCATATTCAAAAATAAAAATGGTACTCACTCAGTATGTGCATAATTTTAAAGGGGTCATCGGATGCAAAGTTCACTTTTGTTGTTTGAACCTTAATGTGTGTTGGCAGTGTATGTACACATCCACGCATGCTTCTGATTGGCTGTGATATTTAATTGATTCTGTTGCGTCACGTCGCATCACATCTGGTATGGACACCCAAAGTGCTTTTGTTGCTAGAATCTTGTCATGTCGCATGTAGTTAGGACACGGTGTAACACGTTTCCGTGTTTTCGGCCTACAAAAAAAGTATGTTCTATACCAGTGGTTCTCACGAGGTGACGGAGGGGGTACGCAAACAAAATGCTGAGCTTTGCCATTAATTTAATTCTTCCCCAATTTAAAGTAACATTAAAACAGGGCATGTGTTTCTGATAAGTAAAATACCGTTTTTAGTATAAAATTTTACTGCCGTAAACGGTCAAATGATATCAAATGACCTCAAATTTTGCGGTCAAAACTGACTGCTGCTTTAGCAAATCACGATTGTATCTTCAAAGTAGATCTGTAGCACGTAATAGTATGATGAACAAATATTGACACAGACTGTAAATAGAGATCGATTTAGGAAACTCTCTTCGATACGGAAACATGCCCTGTGCGAGTTATTGTTTTCATGTTTAAAATATGAGCAAAAACGCAATTTTCTCTGAATATTCAAATTATCGCAAATGTTGATTTTATGTAACAGTTCAACAAAGAAGTAATAATAAGTGAACATTTTACATTTTAAAACACAACATTGTCAGTATTGTTTTACAACAAAACAATAGTTACAATGAAATCTGCAACAGAATGGTGTGCGTCTCCAAGCAGCAGTGGTATTTCGTAAAGTGAAGGAATCTGCAGCTTTAAGGATTCGGGGAGTCGGTGATTAATAACCCATTCATAACTACAGCCGCTTCCTTACTGAATGAATGAATGAAAGAAGCGACGCCTCACTCATTAAGTCAGTGACTTACCACCACTGGCGATTTTTTTCTTTAAATGTACAAGTATGACTTAATTTTGCCATCATTTATTGCTTTCTTTAGTATATTAATAATACACACAATGTTAAGAATATGACATAAAAGATGACATACGATTAAGAAGTCTAGAAAAAAACTGCCGCTATACAAGTAAATTAATTTAAGGGTTTAATGGGGCAAAATATGCAGTCTAAGTGGGGGTACTCAGAAGAATGTTAAATGCCCCAGGGGGTACGCCACTGTAAAACGTTTTAGAACCACTGGATTCTATACGATCAGGGTTACAATTTAGGTTTCATTCAAACTGAGTCTCCCACATTAGCACCATGCCTCAGTATGTCAACATGTGGTACTTTTTGTTATTAATCCTTTGTTTCAGTGGGTCTTGTGTAGGACCTCAGAGTGCTGCCCGCTGAACAAATATCATGAGGTGTTGTTGATGTTGTCACATTTACTGAAAGAAAGAAGAGTGGGACTGTGTCTGTGTGTACATGCTGCTGTGGGTTATGCATTTCCCAGCAGCCATTTAGCCTGCAGAAGCTGATAGGGTGGCTAATCTAGTGCACTGACAGAGATGAATGAAGAATGGCTTGATCCGTTTTCTTCAGTAACCCCGCAGACTTCATGCTCCAGACTGGAGCAGAGCAGCTCAGCCCTGCAGAACACGACAGCACTGTCCACAGACTCTTAATTAATGTCTACACTCAACAGTACTATCTATCTCTATCCATCCCTCTCTCTTTCTCTCTCTATCTATACACCAGTTTGAGATTGTTGTTTTTTTTTTAGTTTTTGAAAGTCTGTCATGCTCACCAAGGCTTGCATTTATTTGATTAAAAGTACAATTAAAACAGTAATATTGTGAAATAATGTTACAATTTAAAACAACTGTTTTCTATTTGAATATATTATAAAATGTAATTTATTCCTGTGATGCAAAGCTAAATTTTCAGCATCATTACTCTTCAGTGTCACGTGATCCGTCAGAAATTACTCTAATATACGAAAGAAACATCTGGTGTTATTAGCAATGTTGAAAACAGCTACTTAATTTTTTTGTGAACACTGTAATGCATGTTTTTCAGGATTATTCATAAGAGCATTTAAGAAGAAAAACCTTTTTAGAAGTGTCTTCACTGATAATTTTTTCAAAAGAAATATTACACCAAACTTTTAAAAGGTAATTGGTAGAGTAGGGCCCTGTGAAATCTGTTTTATTACGTTTTAATTACATTTTAATAATCAAAAACATCCTTAGTTTATTTCATTAGAAAAATAACTTAATTTATTATTATTTTCTTTTCTTTTTTTTTTTTCCAGAAATACTGTGTTGTATATTTAATTGTTTCGGGTAAATAAATGAAGGCATAAAACATTAGTTTCTTCGTGTTAAACTGAACTTTTATTTTGACGGGTTGCTGTGAAGACCTTTAAGTTTCTGTTTGTATATGATATGACGATAGTTTTTCTCAAAAGAAATGGTAAAATGCTCATAAAGCGATTCTCACAGCCGTTCTTGAGATTGTATGTGTTCATGTACTTGTATTTTAAGGCGGCAGAGGCTGAAAACATTGCCAACGTCATGCGTGCTTCAGTATTATTGAAGGCCAAATGGTTCAAAACACTTGAATTTTAAAAATAGTCATGATTAACATGTATTATATGAGTTAAATACGTGTTGTTTACATGTGAAAAATCGTGCAAACAACAATTTATTTAACTCACGAAATACATGTTAAAATTTATGTTTTTGAACCATGTGGCCTAGCGTACAATATGTGTGTAGTAAATAAAATCGCACATCTGCGTCATTCATTCACACAGAGATGCGCAGAACATGCAGGATTCATATTTAAAGTGTTTTTGTGGCTTAAATTTTATTTTAAGTGTACTGACCTACTTTTGATTTATTCATCCAAAATTTGGCAATTTAAACAACATCGTATTTGACCTTTAACTTTGAAAACACAGAATATGTCATCACAGATGTGTGATATGGTTTCTGTTTATATTTGATGAGTGTGTGTGATTCTGCATCATCACATGGGCTTCATTCACACGTATCTGCTGTATGAGAGTATAGCTGCTGTTTCTGCAAGCTAGTGTGAATAGCAGTAGATGTGATTCTGCTTCATGACTTAACAGAACTGTATCTGTTTCTCAACTTCTAAACATGACAGTGTTTCGTGGGAGTGCGTCTGATGAGTTCAGGCCTGTGTTTGTGTGTTTTTCCCACAGGTTTGACGAAGAGGGAGGAGCACCTAAAGCCCAGTCAGAAATATCTTGCAGTCAGGTATGTGCGAAAGGTATGTTTGTGGTTGAGATGAGATCACTCATTTACTTTCTGTGTCTTTTGGAAGAAAATCAACTGCAAACCTGAGTCAATATATAAAGTTTCTCTCACCGATCAAATGCGTGTTAGTCCTGTAGAGAGCGCACAGGTGCATAAAATCAAGTGTAATATTGCTCTGCAGTGCCTAAAAAGTAGCATACCACTTGCAGACTCAAATCATTCGCAATCAGGCCCTGAAGGCTGTTGCCAAGCAACTGAACATTCCCACCGTATCACATGAACCCGTGGCTACAGGAAGTCGTCAGGATTCTGAGGTTTTGGAAGTCACACCCAGAGCAGTTGTGAATAATGTTAGTACCACGGCCCTGTGGTCACAGAGTGTGAAGCAATATTTATATTACAGATGAGTGGAATTCTTTTTCAAACATGACACAGTGCCATGTTTGATCATTGCTAAAGTGCTGTTACATGCTACAAACTCATTCATGGAGGAGACAATGGCAGTCAGATCAAATTCTTGTAATCATAGAGTAAATCTTGTATAGCATTATATTTAACCACTACACTAACAACTGTAACAGTGCTTAGCCGTTTTAAGAAAAAATGTGTAACTGCCAGTAATAAGCATAGTGTGGAAAAATTCTGTTTGACTGTTCTTGAGAAATGTGACGGATTCATTTTAGCAAGGTTTGTTCAGACAGTTCATTCCAGTGAACTAGTTCAAAACAAGCAATTTATCAAGAGAAACTTAGAGTCCTCTTTGTGGCATTTACATCTGTTTTGCAGTGAAATATTTAGTGAAATATTGTGATTGATCACTTGTTTTTAGCTCATTTATTTAAATTTGGGAATTTTTTTTTAATTTTAATTAGTTTGTCATTTATTTGTGTAAGCATAATGCTAAGATCTTCACTGATTAATTTTGTGCAAGCAAAGCATTATTTATATATACACTACCGGTCAAAAGTTTTTGAATATTAAGATTTGTAATATTTTTTAAAGTCTCTTCTGCTAACCAAGCCTGCATTTATTTGATCCAATGTACAGCAACAGTAAAATTTTGAAATAGTTTTACTATTTAAAATGATTGTTTTCTATATGAGTATATTTTTAAATGTAATTTATTACTGTGAGTTCAAAGCTGATTTTTTTTTAGCATCATTACTCCAGTCACATGATCCCTTAGAAATCATTCTAATATTCTGATTTGCTGCTCAAAAACAGTTATTAATATTATTTTGTTGAAAACAGCTGAGTAGAATTTTTTTTTCAAGTTTCTTTGATGAATAGAATGTTCAGAAGAACAACACTGATCTGAAATAGAAATCTTTTGGAACATTATAAATGTCTTAATCATCACATTTGATCAATTTTAAGCATCCTAGCTAAATAAAAATATTTAAAAAATACTGACTCCAAGCTTTTGAATGGTATAGAGTATAATGTTATAAAAGCTTTTTATTTCAGATAAACGCAGATCTTTCTATTCATCAAAGAATCCTGAAAAAATGAAATTCTGGATTTTTCTTTCCTGGAAAAAAAAAAAAAAATTTTACTCAGTTGTTTTAAATATTGATAATAATAATAATAATAATAATAATAATAATAAATGTTTCTTGAATAGCAAATCAGCATGTAAGAATGATTTCTGAAGGATCATATGACATTGAAGTATTGTAGTAATGATGCTGAAAATTTAGCTTTGATCACAGGAATAAGTTACATTTTAAAATATATTCAAATAGAAAACAGCTATTTTAAATGGTAAAAATATCTCACAGTATTACTGATTTTGCTGTATTTTGAATCAAATAAATGCAGGCTTGGTGAGCAGAAGAGACTTCTTTAAAAAACATTTAAAATCTTACTGTTCAAAAACTTTTGACTGGCAGTGTGTATATCCTGGCTTTCTTAAATACTGAAAAACCTTACTACAATAATAATATTAATATGTTAAAAGATTAGTTCACTTCCAGAATAAAAATTTTCTGATAATTTACTCACCCCCTTGTCATCCAGATGTTCACGTCTTTCTTTCATCAGTCGAAAAGAAATGAAGGTTTTTGAGGAAAACATTCCTGGATTTTGCTCCATATAGTGGACATCAGTGGGGATCAGCGGGTTGAAGGTCCAAATTGCAGTTTCAGTGCAGCTTCGAAGGGCTCTACCCGATCGCAGCCAAGGAATAATGGTCTTATCTAGTAAAACGATTGGTCATTTTCCAAAAAAACAAAAACAAATTTCTATATAACCACAAATCACACATGACCTTTCCAACATGATTACGTAATGCTTCAAGTCGAGCTAGTGCAAAACGAGAATTTTTGGTTAAAAGCTTTTTTTTTTTTTTTTTTTTTTTTTTTTTAGAAAATGATCATTTTCACCAAATAAGACCCTTATTCCTCGGCTGGGATCATGTAGAGCACTTTGAAGCTGCATTGAAACTGCAATTTGGATTGGATTTAATCCCTAATTAAAATCCACTATATGGAGAAAAATCCTGGAATGTTTTCCTCAAAAATCTTCATTTCTTTTTGACTGAAGAAAGAAAGACAAGAACATCTTGAAAGACATGGCGATGGGTAAATTTTTATTCTGGAAGTGAACTGATCCTTTGACATTTGTCCTTTTTCATGATTATTTCCACCACAGAGCGAATCATGTTTTGGTGCTTGATATTGGGTGTGGTTTGTTAGTTAAATCAAACATTTTTTTTGTTTTTGTTTTTTTAAACTTAAACAATTTATTTGGTGACTTATTGTTGTCCTGTCCTTGTGTTTGCTGTACAGGAAGATGCCCAGTTTGCTGGAGTATCTGAGTTACAACTGTAACTTTATGGGGATCTTGGCTGGCCCAACCTGCTCCTATAATGATTATATAGCCTTTATTGAAGGCCGATGCTACGAGCCCAAGCACCTGGAGTCAAACGGCAAGGAGAACGGGAAATTCAAGCAGAATGACCCTTCACCTAAGGTAAAGTCATTACACTGCTCTCTTGCTCCCTCTTATGACCGAATCACATTTGTGCTTTCAGATAGATTATATACATTGCATAGTTAAATACAAGATTATATGTGTACATGCATGCAGATACATACACATATTACTGGTCAACGTATGAGATGAGTAAGAAAAAGACATTTATTTATAATGTTACAGAAGATTTCTATTTCAAATAGATGTTCTTTTAAACATTCTATTTATCAGAAAATCCTGAAAAAAAAATGTATGCGGTTTGTAAATATATAAATGTTATGGTTTGATTTTTTTTTTTTTTTTTTTTTTA
The DNA here is from genome assembly GCF_022985175.1 of Labeo rohita. Classification (NCBI taxonomy): domain Eukaryota; kingdom Metazoa; phylum Chordata; class Actinopteri; order Cypriniformes; family Cyprinidae; genus Labeo; species Labeo rohita. The sequence goes on along the minus strand of NC_066885.1, from coordinate 22,934,056 downwards.
CGTTTTAGTTTTATTTATTATTTTATTTTAGATTTTTTTAAAATAATAACTTAACCTTTTTTAATTACAGAGACAAAACAAACCCCAATTTATACAAGAAAAACTGAGTAGCTGACATTTAGTAAATGTGGTCAGCAGTAATAAATTAAACAAAGTACATGTGCATGTGAATAAACAGGAGTATAATAATCAATTCAGGACAGATTTTTCCAGGTGGAAAACCTGATGTCAAAATCAGTTTTGCAGACCTTACAAGGAAAATGCTTTTTTAGTGGGTGAGGTAAACAGTGCTACTTTTAGTGGACAGAGAGACAATGAGGAGCACTCACAAAACTTTAGATTTAACCTGAACTGAACTTTATTGTATGTTAAAAACGTCCTTATGCATTTTTGTCAGTTTGAATGAATGAAAATCTCCAAGGCCAAGAGTTCATATTTCTCATGCTTGCTGAGTGTAGAGTTTGTTTTGAGTGTAGCTCTGGTGATGAACGTGCTTTTATGTGCATTTCCTCCTCAGAAGTTTCACAATTGTCTCACTTTAATGGACTCCAGCAACATTTTATCCCAAGTAAACCAGTAAAAGCTGCCGACCTCATTAAATATTGTCAGTGATTTATGGGTTTCATCCTCAATAGACAAACATAAACAAAAGCGTCTGTTGAATCAGCGCACTCACATGTTGCACAAGAGCCTGAGGAAGTTGCGTTCACAATTAAATTTGCTGGCACACAGAATCATTGCTGTATAATTTACCATTCAGCTCTTTCGGCTCCTTAGTGGTTTGATGATGGCAAAGTAAAATAAGCTTTTAGATGCTAATAAAACATAATGAAACTCTGATGTTTATAGACATTAAAAAAGTTTATAGACACGTACTTTCTGTATGGTTAAAAGTGCAATTTTCCATAACTTGCAATACTGTTTATATGCATATACAGTTGAGATCAAAAGTTTACATCCCCCTTTTAGAGTCTGTAAAATGTTAATTATTTTACCAAAATAAGAGAGATCATACAAAATGCATGTTATTCTATATTTAGTACTGACCTGAGTAAGATATTTCACATAAAACATAGTCCACATATAGTAAAATAATAGTTGAATTTATAAAAATGGCCCTGTTCAAAAGTTTACATACTGTGTTGTTACTTGAATGATCTATGACTGTGCTTTTTTGTTTAGTGATAGCTGTTCATAAGTCCCTTGTTTGTCCTGAACAGTTAAACTGCCTGCTGTTCTTCAGAAAAATCCTTCAGGTCCCACAAGTTCTTTGGTTTTTCAGCATTTTCGTATGTTTCAACTCTTTCCAAGCAATGACTGTGTGATTTTGACATCCATCTTTTCACAATGAGGACAACTGAGGGACTCATATGCAACTATTACAGAAGGTTCAAACGCTCACTGATGCTTCAGAAGGAAAAACTATGCATTTAGAGCTGGGGGTGAAAACTTTTGAACAGTATGGAGATGTGTACATTTTTCTTTTTTTGCCTAAATATCATATTCTTTCATTTAATACTGCACTTCAGAAGCTATAGAAGATACTTGCATGTTTCCCAGAAGACAAAATAAGTTAAATTTATTCTGATCTTCAAATTAAAAAAACTTTTTTGCATGTTTTTTTTTTTTTTTTTTTTCTTCTGGAGCATCAGTGGGCGTTTGAACCTTCTGTAATAGTTGCACATGAGTCCCTCAGTTGTCCTCAGTGTGAAAAGATGGATCTCAAAATCATACAGTCATTGTTGGAAAGGGTTCAAATACACAAACATGTTGGAAAACCAAAGAATTTGTGGGACCTGAAGGATTTTTCTGAAGAACAGCAGGCAGTTTAACTGTTCAGGACAAACAAGGGACTCATGAACAACTATCACAAAAAAAAAAATAAAATAAAAATACAGCTGTGGATCATTTAGGTAAGAACACAGTATTAAGAATCAAGTGTATGTAAACTTTTGAACAGGTTTTTTTAAATGACATTTTCATAAATTATATTGCCCTGACTCTCTGAAATGGTTTGTGTTGTTCTTATAGAGGGACGTGATCCAGAAACTGTGCACGTGTGCTCTGTCACTCACAGTTTATTTGGTGATCTACACCGCCTGCCCTACGGAGCGTGTCATCGATGACACCTTCATGGCCTCTAACCCCTTCTACATCCAGGTCTTGTACCTCTACATCTCCATGTTGGCTTTACGCCCCAAATACTACTTTGTATGGACGTTAGGTAAGTAGAACAGATGGGCAATGTGCTCTTTTGGTATTAAATTATACACATATATGTATAGACATTATTCAAAATGTGCAGTAAACAACAGAGCACACTGAAAGAAATACTTCTTTTTTTTTTTTTTTTTTTTTTTTTAATTATTGAAGAATAATCTCATTCCTATACACATTGTATAATCTAAATACCATGACATATTAGCATACAATTTGATTAAAAAATTCAAAACAACCATTTTATTACCACTCAGTCTATAAAACACTCAGTGTGGTTTGTTTAAAGGGATAGTTCACCCAAAAATGAAAATTATCCCGATTTACTCACCCTCAAGTCATCCTAGGTGTATATGACTTTATTCTTTTAGATGAGTACGATCTGACTTGTATTAAAAATGTTCTGGCTCTTCCAAGCTTTATAATGGCAGTGAATGGCTGTTGAGATTTTGAAGTCCAATAAAGTGCATTCATCCATCATAAAAAGTGCTCCATATGGCTTAATAAAGGCCTTCTTAAGCGCTTTTTTATAAGAAAAAAAATGTCCATATTTAAAACTGGATGTCTCGCGAGAACCAAGCTTTGTTTACAGCAAAGGAAAACCAGTCTTCTCTTGGCTTATATTGAATTTATACATTTTTCTCTTTACAAATCCTCGTTTTGCACTTCTAATTAGTGACCAGTGTCTCGTTTTGCTCTCTCAGCTGCGCTTCGGCATTGGTCACCATGTTCGCCTACGTCGTCCGCTGGAGCACCAGTCTCTCATGAATGAGCGTACGACAGTTAGCAAAATCTTGAGATTATGGTTTATCAAGTTTTAAATATTAATATTTTTCTCACACAAATGCATCGATTTGCTTCAGAAGGCCTTTATTAACATCATGGAGCCATGTGGAGTACTTTTTATGATGGGTGGATGCACTTTATTGGATTTCAAAATCTCAACACCCATTCACTGCCATTATAAAGCTTGGAAGAGCCAGGACATTTTTTAATGTAACTCTGATTGTATTGGTCTGAAAGAAGAAAGTCATATACACTTAGGATGGCTTGAGGGTAAGTAAATCACAGGGAAATGTTCCTTTTTTGGGCGACTATCCTTTTAATATTGCAAAAATACAGTATACACTAAGCAGTATGGCTAGTTTTTGACTGTAAGCATAGACCATGTTCAAGTATAATACTGCCCTCTTGTGTTCATATAAGGTGTTTTCTTTGACTTGTTGCCCTGTTTCTAGTTGGATATTAGGTATAATAAGGGTAATGTGTCAGTCACTGGATTATTTTACTCTTTCACAGCTGATGCCATCAACAATGCGGCTGGTTTTGGATTTAATGGCTATAACACAGATGGTACCCCAAAGTGGGACAGAATATCAAATTTAAGAATACTTAATATTGAGGTAAGACACAGACAAAATGTGCTACTTCCACAAGTTTGTCTTCTCACCCGACCTGAAATCTAATATATCATCTTTTTATCAATGTCTTAAACAGTTTGCCACCAGCTTCAAGATGTTCTTGGATAACTGGAACATTCAGACAGCGCTTTGGTTGAAAAGGTGAACGCTTGAAATAAACTGAATAATCTTGACTGAGCATGTTTGTACTTTCTGAAATCTCAGAAACAATGTGAGCTTTGTTGCGGTTCTCTGCAGAGTGTGTTATGAGCGCTGCCCATACAATCCGACTGCGGCCACATTCCTCCTCTCAGCCATCTGGCACGGAGTTTACCCAGGGTATTACCTGACCTTCGTCACAGGCATTGTTGTAACAATGGCAGCACGGGCAGTGAGTATTCTTTACAGCTGTTTTCACTTTTTCAAACCCAAGCAAGAATTTCTAAATCCTACGTATACTGAATATTCTTTTATTAATCAGAATTTGGATATTCTGAACATATACATGTCTTGTGAACACTGTAATCTACTGTCATAACTACTGTCACTGTCATAAAAATCTGAATAAGACAGCTGTTTGGGGTTGGTAAGAATTTTGGAAAATGCTCACCAAGGCTGCATTTATTTGAAAAAAAAAAATGCAGTAAAAACATAATATTTTAGCAATTTCAAATAAATATTTTTTCATTATTCCTGTGATGACAAAGTTAATAAAGGTTAGAATTTCTTAAAATAAAATAATACATAAAAATATAAAATATGAATAGTAATAAAAATAAAATAATATATAAAATATAAATAATACAATAAAAAAAAAAATATAAAAAATAAAAAAGTGATAAAATATAAAACAAAATAAATAAAATAAAACAATAACAAAATAAAATATAAAATAAATATAAAAATAAAATACAATGTAAAATAATAAAATTAAATATAAAAAAATATAAACTATAAAACAAAAAATAATAAATAAAAATAATAATAATAAAATACAATAACAAAAAATAAAAATAATACAATAAAATAAAATTTAAAATATAAATTTAAGTAAAATATAATAATAATAATAATAATAATAATAATAATAATAATAATAAAATAAAATATAAAATAATAAAATAAATTTATATAATAAATTATAAAATAAAATTAAATATAAAATTTAAAATTTAAAAATTAAACATTTTTTGAAATAGTACTCACCCCAGACTTTTCAATGCTACTGTATGGCTCTATAGTATTAATGAGAATTCTCTTTAAAATAAATATAAAAATAAAATACAATGTAACATAATAAAATTAAATTAAATATAAAATAAAATATAAACTATAAAAAATTAAAAAAAATAAAATTAAAAATAATAAAAAATAAAATAAAGTATAATAATAATAATATTAAATATATATAAAATATAAAATAATATAATAAATTATAAAATAAAATAAAATAAAATAAAAACTAATAAAATAAATTGAAAAAAAAAATAATAAAATGAAATAAAATATAAAATTAAAATGAAATAGTACTCACCCCAGACTTTTCAATGCTACTGTATGTCTGTATAGTATTAACGAGAATTCTCTTTCATATAAATGTATTATTCAAAATATCTATCTGTCTTTTATATCTGCATGCCAAATGAAAGGGATTCTGGGTGCTACAGAGTACACACATTTGTAAAATGTCAGTAGAAGAAACACAATCTTTGAGTGATTTTTTTATTTTTATTTTATATTTTTTTTTTTTTCTCCTCACAAACATTGAAAGAAACAACATAAGTATTCGGACAGACAAAAGCACTATATTATAACCAACATTTATTGTGCTTCTATTTATTAATTATTTAAAAGTAAATTTCATTAAATAACAAAAAGTGAACATTTATATTTACAGAAGAATAAAAAGTCAAATCAAGTATGTGCATTTCTTAGTGTTTTTGGAAAATGCTTAAATTTTATTAAATTTCTTAGATTTGAAGGTTTAATGGAAATACAAACCCTATAGATCTGAAAATAATGGTGATTTATCTAAAATATAATCATTTAGGTTTAAAATGTTTCATTTTACTTTAAAAGTCATTGGTAAAACTTTACAGTATGTGAAGTTAATGTATTAGTTAATGTATTAACTAACTTGAATTAACAATAAGCAGTACATTACTCTATTACTCTATTAATCTTTAGTTAATAAAAATACAGTCATTCATTGTTCATGTTAGTTCACAGTGTTTTTATCTAATAGCAAGCACAACTTGTGATTTTAATAATGCATTAGTAAATAAGGAAATTAATAAATGCTGTAGAAGTATTGTTCATTTTTAGTTCATGTTAACTAATGCAGTTAACTAATGTTATTTAATGAACCTTACTGTAAAGTGTTACCAAGTATTTTTGAGCTTTTAAAGTTAAACACTTTCCTCTTTTTCAGGTAAGACACAATATGAGGCAACACTTCCTGAGCTCAGCCACACTCAAGCTCATCTATGACGTGATCACGTGGTTTAGCACGCAGATGGCCATTTGTTACACTGTTGTGCCATTTGTACTGCTGGCAGTGGGGCCTTCACTAAAGTTTTATAGGTCAGTAATGCATTT